>NC_083413.1:37184102-37487132 GCF_020745735.1 Hemiscyllium ocellatum
GGTGAGTGACTTGGAGAGGAACTTGCCGGTGCTGTTGATCCCATATATATGCTTGAGAGTGTGGTGTTGGAAAAGCACAGCAGGTCTTGCAGCATCCGAGGAACAGGAGAATTGACCAGGATGAAGGGCTTATGCCTGAAACGTTGATTCTCTTACTCTTCAGATGCTGCCTGATCTGCTGTGCTTTTCCAGCACCACATTTTTGACTCTGATCTCCAGCATCTGCACTCCTCACTTTCTCCCATATTTATTATGCTGCCCTGAACTTCTAAATGATAATGGTCGTGGATTTGTCAGGTGCTGGTGAAGGAGGTTTGGAAAATTTCTGCAATATATCTTGCCAATAGTACACACTGCTGTTTTGTTCTGGATGGTGTCAAGCTTTGCGTAATGTTGGAGCTGCACTCATTCAAGCAAGCGGGGGGGGATCTGATCACACTCCTGACTGGTGTGTTGTGGATAGTGGACAAGCTTTGGGGGTTAGGAGTATTCCTAACCTCTGACCTGCTCTTGCAGCCGTGGCAAACAAACATTAATTTCTTATGATCAGAGACCACAAGTCTCAGTGCCTGAGTGTTCAGCCTCCGCTGTGATTTTGAAACTTTATTCCAAGATTCACCATCAACAAACATTTTTTCTGTTTTGTAAACAATTAAAATTTTGAACTTAAAAACTAGTGCAGACGCTCATTTTTAGCGCAGACTAATTGTAAGTTTCACCACAGTATATGGACTGCAGCGGTTCAAGGAGGCAGCTCACCACCACCTTCTCAAGGGCAATTAGAATTGGGCAATAAATTCTGGCCCAGCTTGCAGACCCACATCCTACGGCTGAGTTTAAAAAAACACGAATCAATCCAATTAACATTACTTAGGCTGGAACGTGGGTTCTTCCTGAGACAGTAGTAGGTGAAGCTGCAAGTGAAATTACCTTCATCCAATTTGCAGTTCAAGATACTTTGAAATGTTGTGTAAATGGTGGGTGGCATGTTTTCAGTAGGGCTTCAGGCCATTTGTATGTGTGCATCATCTTGCAGGACTCCAAAAAGGCACCACAGAGGAAAAATAATGATCACTTTCCCTTTGCCTTCTCTGTCAGAAATCTAATATCGCCTTCCAAAATCATCAGTATGCCATGGGGTCAATCTGTATAATCCTTCATTCAAGGTAGAAACAAAAAAAGTACCCTTCCACAAAGCCTCTGTAGTACACCTTCAGGAGATTGTGTCAGGACTAGGGCAAACTAATACAGGCTGAGATGGCAGCGTGGTGTATGAAACCAAGTGTTTTCATTGTTATTTAAAATTCCATGGTAGTCTTAATTGTGAGGCCAGGATCTGCTTTGTACATTAAAAAACATTCCTTTTTTTATTTCCAAGACATGCCTCAGTCTGATTAGCTGACTTGCAGTTTTCTTCAGAAATAGAAACATTTAAAGCTGCAATGCGGGAATATTTTCATGATGTCAAAGTAGCATTATGATGATGGTTGGTGGAAAAACAACTGATAACTGAGCAGGTCATTCTCAAGTTAATTTACTGGGATTGCTTCCTGGTTCCTGGCATTGGTTTTATCAGATGAAGAACACAAATACATATATGTTGAGTAATACACAGTATTGATTTAATGAGCTGTCTAGTGAAAACAAATCTCTCTAATGCACAGATGCTCAAAAAAATTATATGAAAATGTAATTGGGAATAGATAGTTATACACTGGATTGACTCGTAGCTGTACAACACCTGCCACTTTAGTAGTATGAAAACCTACGTCCAATTTGAGGTGCCCCTTTTCCAGGCCTCTCCTCTAGACATCCTTACAAACATAATATGTAAATGAGCCTTATTCCTGATGAAGGGCTAATGCCTGAAATGTCAATTCTCCTGCTCCTCGGATGCTGCCTGACCTGCTGTGCTTTTCCAGCACCACACTCTTCGACTCTGATCTCCAGTATCTGCAGTCCTCACTTTCTCCTATTCTGTAAATTCGCAGCATAACATTTGTGAGAGGAATCGCTGTTGGGCCTTTCCTGACCAGAAGTCTTCAATTGACTTTGTAGTCACTTGCCAAACGTAAGTTATAATGGCATTTGGCAAGAGAACCATGTCAAAAACTTTTGGATTATGATCTGAAATATGATGCCTGAAAGGGTAGTGGAAGCAGATCCAGTACTAACGTTCAAACTGAAATACTAGGAAGGTAAAAAAATTTGCAGGGCAATGAGAAAGTATGGAGGAGTGGGACCAATTGTTCTTTCAATTGGCTGGCACCAGTATGATATGGTTTCCATCTGTAAAGTATGACTCTGATTTTATGAAGCACTTAAGGATTTCTTTCTTGAAAGAAACCCTTTGTGATGGAGCCAGGAAGGATAAAACACGTTTCTTTGACCCCACAAAATTCATGATTGTTCTTCTCTTTCTCAAACATAGCTGGGAGGTTTGCTGCCACTAAAGCAGTGAATACGAAAGTGAAATCCCCATTGGATAAGTTGGCTGTGTAGGTACAGTCAGTACCATCACATCACCCCAATTAATCAGATTAGGCCTGAGAACTGATTTCTATCAATCCTTGACCTTTTGCTTTAGGTTGTTTTCCTAAGTCTAGACAGTAGAAAAGCATGACTAATTGCTACCTCAAAGGTTTCAGTGTGTCCTTTTAAAATTTAAACTCTCATTGCACATTTCTCAATATAGCTCTCCACTAGTAGCCATAAATTCAAAATCCATTTGAAAAATAATACATTTTGAGCAGATGAAAACAAAAGCATATTGATTCTATTACTTCTAGATCACTGACTGCTGCTGAGAACTGCTGACAGACTATCACAATATTAAAGAAGTTGAGATCAAAAGAAGCATTGGAGTGATAAGAATTTACAGCATATGACTGTATTTATAATTTAATTTAAACAATCAGATAGATTAATAGTTGTTTGTTTCATTTGATGGCAACTCTTTAGTTGATCTGTAAATTAAATGATGTTAACACTGACACATTTCTATTCTTTGAGCATTCATTTCTAATATTGACCATTGCCAACCCTGATACTTCATACTCAACGAAGCTCCTTTGGTTCTGCATGCTTTCTAAATATAACCTCAGAAGTTGATGATCCAACTAAGCATCAATCC
The DNA here is from genome assembly GCF_020745735.1 of Hemiscyllium ocellatum. Lineage (NCBI taxonomy): Eukaryota > Metazoa > Chordata > Chondrichthyes > Orectolobiformes > Hemiscylliidae > Hemiscyllium > Hemiscyllium ocellatum. The sequence continues at coordinate 37,187,236 of NC_083413.1, forward strand.
AACTGCATGAAATGTTTGATTTCCACATGAACCACCCCTGTGGCTACGTAGTGAGATTACTAATTTCATGCCAATCCATGCTCAATTCCAGTTTTATACAAATGGAAATGGATCTAAGAATATGCAAATTGATATCTCATAGCATCTTTCAGTAAGTGAAGAAGACCACATGACTTAAAAATAAGTCTTCATCTTTATTAATATAAAGCAGCATTTGAATGATGTGTTCCAAACTGGAACATGCTCACCTACCCACTAACACAAACAATAGTGCAGTAGTCTGAAATATTTAAAGCATCAGTGCTCCCTTTTAAAGCTTTGAACATTCATTTTTTAATCTAAACTCTCTGAAAGGATTTATTATTACAAAGTCCTTGCATCCAAAATCTTGGAATTATTTGAAAAACAATAAAATCTTTGGCTTAAATTCAGGTTAAATTTATTGAAAAATCAAATTTGTTAGCTTAAATATTCAATCAACTGTCAGCTTTCCAATTGATACTTCATTCAGTTATGTGGCAGAGACTTTGAAAACATGAAGCAATTGAGTTTCCGCCAGGTGATTTGCCATGACATCTCGAGAAACATCTGTAGCAGCTGCAATAACCATGCAGACATCTGGTTAACTAACTGGGTAAGATTTGGGAAGTCAGCATTTTATGGACTAATAACATACCGCTGGAAGTAAGTTTTGATCTGCCCTGTAACCTCTTCCCAACTTAATGGAATAGTGTACACCCTCTGTTCTTTAGCTCTAGTTTTCATGGCTTTAATCCATCTTCTGCTAAAGAGCTTTCAGATATCTTGGCTCTACACTGGAACTCTCAAACACCTCCACCACCCTGCACCTCTCATCATCTTTCAAAGCCTCCTCAAATTCAACAATCCCCACAGTTACTTTCCTTACACTTTTACTACTATGCCTATTTTAATATCTTTATAAACAAATATGTAGCTCAGTAAATTAGTAAATGTAAAGGAAACTAACTCATCATGTTTCTTCATACTCATTCAGACACATGACCCTGGGAACTGATCTGAGATGTAAACCATATCTGTCAGTATCAGTTGCACTTGACAAGATAATATCTTACGTTATTTAAATTTTTGCTACCAAAACCTCCTACTCTTTGTGGTATCAAAATAGCTAGAAGACTCAGGAAGAGCTGCTATAGATACCATACTTATCAAATGTAGTTGGAGATGAAAACAAAACAGTTAAATCACCGTCCAAATGGATGGCCACGTTCTTTATTTTTCAGCTTTCAACTAGTAAGAAATTCATTCTAAGATTCAAAGCATTTTCCCAGTTCCATTTAATATTATTGGAAATCCTAAAGGCAGTCATTAAAAACTTATTAATATTACAGGACTACAATATTTTCTAAATACACTGCAATTTAATTGATAATATGATTGAATGACAATAACAGATTCTTTTTTTGGAATTATGTTGCCAAGGGTTATATCTATGTATAATACTTTCAACAGTGACAAGTACTTGCTGGATCATATATGGATGAACACTTTATTGCTGTTTTAAATTGAAACTTTAACCTCACCTTAGTTATATTTCTATTGGCGTGGAGGCTGGTAACCAGAAATTGCAAATTGAAAATAATTGACAAAACCAAAGGTGAAAATGAGAATGATTTTCTTTTAATATAAAGTCCGTGAATAATGATGATCTAAAATGCATTGTCTGAAAGGAGGAAGAGGTGGAAGTATGTTTAATAACTTCTAAAGGGATTTATTTTTTAAAAAGGAAATAAAAACAAGTGGAAAGAACAGGAGAATGGGACTAACTTCTATCATGCTTAGAGAAGCCGTACAGATATATTCCAAATGGACTTCTTCAGTTCTATATTATTCTAAGATTTACTATAATTTAACACTGCACTTGCAGCAGCTGTGTGAAGTGGCTTTGCTAAGCATTCATTCAAAGTTTTAATGTAAATCAGGAGGTAAGGCATAATCTGACTCCAGATTAAAGCTAAATCAACCCCATTATGTCCTGGAATCTGATAACAGTATAATAATGCTGCAACTTTAGTGCTAACAAAGCTAATTTTTGTTTTGTTCTAACACTGGGTTACAAACATGTAGTCTGATGTTCACAAATATATTAAGGAGATGGCCTAGACCTTAACCTGTTGTGGTTCTGTTCGCCGAGCTGGGAATTTGTGATGCAGATGTTTCGTCCCCTGTCTAGGTGACATCCTCAATGTTACGGAGCCTCCTGTGAAGCACTTCTGTGTTGTTTCCTCTGGCATTTATAGTGGTTTGTCTCTGCCACTTCCGGTTGTCAGTTCCAGCTGTCCGCTGCAGTGGCCGGTATATTGGTCCAGGTCAATGTGTTTGTTGATAGAATCTGTGGATGAGTGCCATGCCTCTAGGAATTCCCTGGCTGTTCTCAGTTTGGCTTGTCCTATAATAGTAGCGTTGTCCCAGTCGAACTCATGTTGCTCGTCATTCGCGTGTGTGGTTACTAAGGATAGCTGGTCGTGTCGTTTCGTGGCTAGTTGGTGTCCATGGATATGGATCGTTAGCTGTCTTCCTGTTTGCCTATGTAGTGTTTTGTGCAGTCCTTGCATGGGATTTTGTACACAATGTTGGTTTTGCTCATGCTGGGTATCGGGGCCTTTGTCCTGGTGAGTTGTTGTCTGAGAGTGGTTGTTGGTTTGTGTGCTGTTATGAGTCCTAGTGTGAACTGCAAAAAGAGGAAGAAGAACACCTCTACAATGTATTCACCAAAAATGGATACCCCCGCAATTTTATCAACAGATGTCTAAGGGAAAGACAACGGAATGAGGACATGCCACAATCCAAAGGACTAGCCACATTACCATACATCAAGAACATTTCTGAACTGACAGCCAGACTACTACGACCACTAGGACTCATAACAGCACACAAACCAACAGCCACTCTCAGACAACAACTCACCAGGACAAAGGGCCCAATACCCAGCATGAGCAAAACCAACATAGTGTACAAAATCCCATGCAAGGACTGCACAAAACACGGCATAGGACAAACAGGAAGACAGCTAACGATCCGTATCCATGGATACCAACTAGCCACGAAACGACACGACCAGCTATCCTTAGTAGCCACACACGTGAATGACAAGCAACATGAGTTCAACTGGGACAACACTACTATTATAGGACAAGCCAAACAGAGAACAGCCAGGGAATTCCTAGAGGCATGGCACTCATCCACAGATTCTATCAAAAAACACATTGACCTGGACCCAATATACCGGCCACTGACAACTGGAAACGGCAAAGAGAAACCACTATAAATGCAGGAGGAAATATCACAGAAGCACCTCACATGAGACTCCCAAGCACTGAGGATGTCACCTAGACAGGGGACGAAATGTCTGCAACACAAATTCCCAGCTCAGCGAACAGAACCGCAACAACGAGCACTCGAGCTACAAATCTTCTCACAAACTTAAACCCTAACCTTTATCTCATTTAAAGGCAAGTGTAAGGGGCTGCGTTCCAGATGCAATTCAATTGGTTACACTGCTCAGCTTTAAGAAAAGCTCACTTTATTCTTAACCTGCAGTTAAAATACAAAAGAAAGAAGAATTGGTATAACTTTACCTCTATTGAAAACCTGAACAGAATAACAGATTATTTAGTTACTAAATAACTGCTCCAATGCAGTAACATCCTATAAACACACTCTTGGCAAAGGCAAATTCAGTAAAATAGAGTGTCTCACATGTGATGTTTCTCTAGTACGGGAGAAAAGAATACCCAGAGAAAGTTCTGGGAGACACAGAGGTGTTGCAGCTTTCACACCAACTTCAAAACTCCCACAACAGCTGAAAGCTAAACTCAAACCCTGGTTCTATGGGAGGCAGACTCCACCCAGTCAAGCTACCTCTATTTTTCTAAGTTTACAAAAAACACATGACCTCACAAGCTGTTTACTTTATTGGTTTGGAAGAGACACCTCACTCCTATGGCTCAAAACTTCTCTTCAACCAAAACACTGGAAAAAATACACCACTTAAAGCAGCTACTTACTGTTGTCCGTATAGAGATTCAAGGGTAGCAAAATAATGCTCTACAAGTAATTACTTTATTCACCTGAAGAGAGTTCATGTATCTAATATTACATTAAGATTTCCTGACTTCAATAAATGATACACTAAATCCCCTGAGTTGAAAGCCCACACATATTGTTCTATGTTTTTTGAGAACAAGTGCAATAATAATGTTCAATGTTTGTGAGAAGATTTGTAGCTTGGGTGCTCGTTGTTGTGGTTCTGTTCGCCGAGCTGGGAATTTATGTGGTAGACATTTCGTCCCCTGACTAGGTGACATCCTCAGTGCTTGGGAGCCACCTGTGAAGCGCTTCTGTGTTGTTTCCTCTGGCATTTATAGTGGTTTGTCTCTGCCACTTCCGGTTGTCAGTTCCAGCTGTCTGCTGCAGTGGCCGGTAAATTGGGTCCAGGTCAATGTATTTGTTGATAGAATCTGTGGATGAGTGCCATGCCTCTAAGAATTCCCTGACTGTTCTCAGTTTGGCTTGTCCTATAATAGTAGCGTTGTCCCAGTCGAACTCATGCTGCTCGTCATTTGCATGTGTGGCTACTAAGGATAGCTGGTCGTGTCGTTTCGTGGCTAATTGGTGTTCATGGATATAGATCGTTAGCTGTCTTCCTGTTTGCCTATGTCGTGTTTTGTGCTGTCCTTGCATGGGATTTTGTACACTAAGTTGGTTTTGCTCATGCTGGGTATAGGGGCCTTTGTCCTGGTGAGTTGCTGTCTGAGAGTGGCTGTTGGTTTGTGAGCTGTTATGAGTCCTAGTGGTCATAGTCATGGAACTGACAACCGGAAGCAGCAGAGACAAACCATTATAAATGCTGAGGAAACATCACTGTAGCACTTCACATGAGGCTCCCAAGCACTGAGGATGTCACCTAGACAGGGGACGAAACGTCTGCAACACAAATTCCCAGCTTGGTGAACAGAACCACAGCAATGATAATGTTGCTGAATTTCAAATAGAAGCTTGAGTTTTGGATTAGGGATGCACTGTTGAATGCAGTTACTTTTCTGACATCATTAAAGTGGAATCAAATACATCTCTACAGTTGTTATCAACAAAATCAATTACTTCAATAAGTTTGCAATCACAGGGTCAAGTATTTCATTTCATAAAAAATCTGCACAGCTGATTTGGATGTATTTACTTTTGAAACTGAAAGGGTTAACATGCTGATGGACAGTGCCCGTTCCTTCGGCTTTGCAGTGTTGGATTTCATTATTAAACAAAGCAAAGATGCATCAACATCAGGCTATCCTGTATTTGGAACAGTATATGTGCCAAGTTCAACAACTATAATCATGTCCATGAAAATTCATTTCCTGTGGAAGCTGATGCCTGCAGCTTTTGTGTCTAAAATTTGTTACTCTGACGTATTAGCTATTCCGATTAGTAATTCTAATTGCAGTTTATGAGCCTTTCCTTTCTTCATAATTGTAATTTCTAATTTTCAAAATCAGGATCTAAATACCATTTAAATTTCAACAAATTACCCGCTTTATAATTGTTTGATTAAATTCCATACTGAATTTTCCTTTTTTATGTCTTTTTAACAAGCTCATTTTTTGCCTGATATCCTCAGCATCTCCAAGGTACCTAGGCCCAGTCCAGCAACTTTAGGGATAGAAACTCAAGATGGGTAAGTTTCTATCTGGGCAGCACATGAATACACCAGAAATTGGAAGCTGCAGAACCTCACCAAGGCAGGGTACATCAGGCAGAAGATTACTTCCTGGATACAGCTGTGTATACATGCATAAACTGGTTTCTCATGGATGAGAGTCATTTTGCATTCACATGGCAATCAAGGTATCCTCAGATCACCCTCTTATACTTACGAAACTAAAGAGATTCCATTCCAACAATTTTCAGCTGCTGTACAACCACTTATAGATCATCATGCATGTTATCCAACCCCTACAGAACTCCCTAAGCCAATTCATCCTGCCCCAATTATATCTTCCTCATCTACAGTCAGAAGACAATTCCTCAGACATATGGAGGCCCTTTAAAGATGTGGCCAATGACAGCTGCAAGAGTCCTACCAGTTTCACTCAGGACATTAGAACTGAAGCCAGAAGAGCACGAGAATGGTCAGTAAGGATACTGAAGGTGTAATGCAGGTATCTACACAGATCTGCGGTGCTCCTTGGTATGCACCAGCCTGAATCATCGAGAACAGTTACAGTCATCCGTGCCTTACAGAGAAACAAGGAGTGGAAATCATGAAAGAGGGCAGTGATGACCACTTGGTATGTTTGAAAGAAAAAAAGCTTCAGTAACAAGTTGATGAGTTGATGTCTGATGTGTTGAGGGCACCAATAGCTGCACACCTAGCTGCTGTCGCTATGGGGACAGACGGATTCAGGCTAACTATAAATCAGTTGGGGCTGATGAAGATGATTGTCCAGTTGAATCTATGTCTAATGCAAAAATGAATACAGCGTGTGAATTCTAGCTTTGACCCTGCTAATGCAGAGCATGAATATTCCAAGAGTACATCAAAATAGTACATGCCACATGATCAGCAGGTGGAAAGGATTTGGAAACTATAACTTCTCATAAATTATGTACCTCAGTGTCTGAAGGGACTGCCATGGATATGGTGATTTTAACCCTGATCAAATTAATTTGCTCACAACCAGGCAAAATATTCAAGTGCTAGTGAACACTCAAATAAAAAAGTATTTTTCCTCAAGGGTATTACATATTTTAAGAAATTCAGCTGTTACAATCCTATTTGGGACTTGAAACATTTATAGAAAGTCCAGTGATTTACTGACAGAACCACATTACACAATTTCATACAATGTGGTCTGTGTTTGTATTATGGGCTTAAGCAAAGCAAGGGCTATTAATTGAATGCTATGAATTAAATCTCTCTCTCTACACACACACACACACACACACACACACGAAGTCAGTGCAGATGAGAAAATGCATCATGGAATGCAATCAGAAATATAAACTGATGGAATAGCTAATGAATTTTCTAAGAACATTATGGTACACTGTCGACAAAGGTTCTATGAGTATTTCTCTTCATATATATTTTATAACTAATTCCCAAGAGTGTTTGATGCTGACTCAGCAATGAGATTACCTCTCATGTTCATGTGCAATGGACCCACTGGAGATTTGCGGCTACACATCAACTCCACTTCAATCATTTTAATAGTCTGGGATGATTTTTGTTTGTGCCTAGAGCTTTATAAAGTTTCAAGTAATTCAGCTCCCAAATAAATATCACTGGTTATACATAATTTATCAGCTTTGCTGAGCCCATAACACTCATGCCTGTGTCAGAAGGTGGTGGGCTAATTTCAGGACTTGAGTGCACAATTTAAGCTGACACTTCAACACAGCATTGAGAGTATGCTGCATTATCAGAGTTGAATGTAACAAGATCATATTCACCTGTTCCAGAGGCTCAAATGGTCAAAAAATCCAATGGTACTTGTCAAAGAGGAGCAATCACCTTTTTTCTCATTTCTGGTGACTTGCTGCATTGCACTTAACATTGTGCTTGGATGCATGTCAACAATTGTGCTTCAATAAGTAATTATTGGAAGCAAAGAATTGCAATGTTTCATACATCACAAGAAATAGGAAAAGTAATAGGCCGTTTGGCCCCTTGAGCCAGATCCATCATTCAATAGGATCATGGCTGATCTGACATTCCTCATGTCCATCTCTGGTCCTTTCCCTGTAACCCTCGAAAACCCCACTGATCAAGAATCTATCTCAGCTTCAAATACACACAAACACTCTGTCTCCACCACTGTCTGTGGCAAGGGGTTCCAAAGACTCCAAATCCTCAGAAAAAATTCCTCCTCATCTCAGTCTTAATTTGGTACACCTTTACTCTAGTTTCCATTTGTCTCAAAGCGTTCGAAAGGTATTATAACAATACAAATTAATTGCAGGCCATACTTTGATTCTTACCTTTCCCAAGTCTGAACAACCCTTTACTTAGCTGCTTGACTACACTTCTCATTCTTTTGCGTTGGAAGCCGTGAAAAATACACTTAAAGCATGGCATTAGTTTTAGCATTCTGAACTTTCCCTTTTTTTGACATCCTTTAATTACTTGGCCTGATCAGGGAGTTTCTCCAAATTGTATTGCTGTATTATTGAGAGAGTCTGTCAAGTCCCCAAAATCTATTATTTGAATAGAAAACTATCTGGTGTAAACATGAAGGTTTTAAACACAAAGCTGTTAATACTTTACTCCTTATTCCTAAACTTTGCATTTTAAAAGGAAAATTTTACTTTTAAAGAATATTATGAAAAATAACATTTCCCAAAAACTAATGTTCAGATCGCAGCTAGTGGTAATACTTGCCAAGTCAGGTCTCAGAGTGAAACCTGGCTAGATAAAGGATAAGAAACACTTTTACTATCTATTTCCCATGGAGGTCAGTCACTGAATATATTATAGAGTCATAGAGATGTACAGCATGGAAACAGACCCTTCGGTCCAACCCATCCATGCTGACTAGATATCCCAACCCAATCTAGTCTCACCTGCCAGCTCCCGGCCCATATCCCTCCAAACCCTTCCTATTCACATAGCCATCTAAATGCTTCTTAAATGTTGCAATTGTACCAGCCTCCACCACTTCCTTTGCAGCTCATTCCATACACGTAATACCCTCTGTGTGAAAAAGTTGCCCCTTAGGTCTCTTTTATATCTTTCCCCTCTCACCCTAAACTACGCACTCTAGTTCTGGACTCCCCGACCCCAGGGAAAAGACTTTGCCCATTTACCCTATCCATGCCCCTCATAATTTTGTAAACCTCGAAAAGGTCATCCCTCCGCCTCTGACACTCCAGGGAAAACAGCCGCAGCCTATTTAGCCTCTCCCTATAGCTCAGATCCTCCAACCCTGGCAACATCCTTGTCAATCTTTTCTGAATCCTTTCAAGTTTCACGACGTCTTTCCGATAGGAAGGAGACCTAAACAATGTCCTGTACAGTCGCAACATGACCTCCCAACTCCTGTACTCATTACTCTGACCAATAATGTAAAGCATACCAAATGCCTTCTTCACTATCCTATCTACCTGTGACTCTACTTTCAAGGAGCTATGAACCTGAACTCCAATGTCTCTTTGTTCAGCAACACTCCCTTCACTAAAGGTTGCCTATATACTTGTAACAAAAATAAATAAAAGCTTATTATACAAAGGAAAATAAATACAACTATATTTACCGATATAAGCATTACTTGAAATGGTATTATTATAAATATCAAAAAGTAAAGAATTAAACTTTTTACCCTTAACCACCTTACAGTTATTTATTCGTTTGAAGGGTTATCAAGTCCCCTCTTTAAAGTTGTCTCGTGGGTATGGCTGTATTTGATTTATTTTTGGCAAATGTCTGTATTTATTAGATATTTAGCTTTAGTTAACTTCGATTTCAAAACCTTTACACAAACTGCAATCATAAGTCACTTTTTTTTCACCTGGCTTCCTTAAACTTGTTTTGCAGTGGTTATTTCTCAAGTTTTAATCTTGCTGAGATTAGACCATGAAGAACATATTTTCTTCTGCCCTAACTGTTTTGGAAACTGCTAAACAGCGCTTCTGCTTCGACAGACCTTTTTATGAATGACCCTTTTCTCTCAAAGAAACCTGTATACTCATTGATCTTCTGGATGGTTCAATCTTTCTAAGAAAACTTATTTCTGTCTCTGTCTCCATGTGTCACTTGTTGATAGGAAACAGCTCATGTTTTTCTATTTTCTACCCACGGTTTCTAAGGCATGGAATCATCCATCTGAAGAAGTTTAAATGTCTCATTTAACTGCATGGAAATAGGATTCCAGACAATCTGACACTACTTAGAACTCAAAAATGAAACTAAAACAATGTCCTTTACACACACTATACAGAAATACAAATCAAGCTTAAAGCTACACGTGCTCTGCCCTCTTCAGAACGAAGTTTCCATATAGTAATAATATCATAAATCTCCATCACATTAGTGTGATCTAATAACTATACATATAAAAGATTAAAATAGTACCCACAGTATTAGTTGAGAAAGGATGTGATTGTATTGAAGGCAACTCAGAGAAGGTTCACAAGATTAATTCCAGAGATAAAAGGCTTGTCTTGTGTGGAGATATTGAGTCATTTAGGCCTACACTCGCGAGGGATTAGAAGAATGAGAGGAGATCTAATGGATGCATTGTAACATGCTAAAGGAGAGTGACAATGTAGATGTACCGCTGTGGAATGATCTCGAACAAACAGTCATAGCTTTTGGCTAAGGAGTGGCAGATTTAAAACAGATGAGGAGGAAGTACTTCTCTCAAAAGGGTTGCGAACCTATAGAATTCACTACCCAAGGATGTGGTGGAGACTGAATAAATTTAAGAAAAGATAGATTTTTAATTACTAATGGGTTTAAGGGTTATGGGGAGTGGGCAGGAAAGTGAAGTGGGGGCTGTGTTGAGAATGGTGGAGCAAGCTCAAGGGGCTGAACTGTCTACTCCTGCTCCTAGTTCTCATGTTCAGAGAAATACTTCTTGATTAAATCTAGTGGGTTATTCACACAAGTTTCACTATTTCCATTCAAAGTGTTAGCGACAACATTTTGTTTTAAAATGCTGCACTTTCTAATACAAAATTCCGTACATTGTTCAATAACTTTCAGAACGCCTTGGCATTAATGATGATTCGTATCAACAGAAAGTATTGAGATGAGGTACTCATTCCTCTTTTTACAAGGAGGAAATAAAGTTTGACACTGAAAGCCCAATGTTTTTTCGTGAGCATGCCAGTGACATAAACAATTACTCATGGTGTGCCTGCTCCCTTCACTAAATCAGATCTGATGATAATGTGGAGTTAGTACCAGAAAGATGCAAACCATCTTTCAACTATCTGTAAATACTTAGCATTCTTCAGTCATGTTCTGTGATTATTTGCATTAATGTTGCATGAAATTTATGATGAGAACAATATCCTCAAAACTCATGTGTTCTAGATGACTTGTGTTCACCATTGAACTCCTGGTCATTTGTTTAATGTTGCATTTTAAGTTTTGGCTCTGTAACAGTAAGCCTCACTTAGAGTATGTCATAGCTGAAAGTGCTATTTGCATCTTTAGTATATTTATGCACATCATACTGGAGGTTTACAGCATTGGGTTCAGTAGGTTACTAATTGCCCATGCAAATAAATGGAATTATGTAATCTTAACACAAGGATGACAAAGAAAGGACTGAATTGTGTGTTTTGGGGTTATAGTTGAGATGCTTCAAGTTCTTTGCAGAGATTTCTGCCAGGAGGCCAGTGTTTTTTTTCATTATAACTTACTAAACGCGTCTCATCAACTATCTACCTCGCCCCATATGTTCCTCATGTCCAATTCCATTCCTATCTTACTACCCGCTATTCAAACAACAAGTCAGAAAAACAACAGATTGGCATCCCTTGCACTATACCATCCTTAAAAGGCTGCTGTGCATCTAGATGAGCATTGGCATTCCAAAGCTGCAGGAAGTGGCAGAAAGGGGAAGATGGCATTGTGATTCTCCAGCAGGGATATAGAATTCCTGGTCAAGGGCTGGTGCAAAGGAGAGCAGTCCACGCCCCAGAGAGATGGCAGATGTGAGCACTCCACCAGACCCTGACAGCCTTGTCTGAGGTTGCCAATCAGGTCACTGCAATCTCAAAGGTGTGGAGGGATGGCCTCCATTGTTGTAAGAAGCTCAATGACCCAGGGAACATGCCACACTCGTCTCTATCATTGAAAAGTGTGGCACTGGAAAAGCACAGGAGGTCTGGCCGTATCCGAAGAGTAGGAGAGTCAATGTTTTGGACTTAAGCCCTTCATCAGGAATATGAAGGGAGGAAGAGGGCTGACAGATAAATAGGAGGGTGAGGGTGGAGGTGGGGGTTGAGTTAGCTAGGAAGGTGATGGGTAGATGCAGGTAGGGGTTGATAGTGACAGGTCAGAGGGGAGGGTGGAGCACATAGATGGGAAGGAAGATGGACAGGTAGGAATTTTCAAGAGGGCGGTGCTGAGTTGGAGGGTTGGATCTGGGATCAACTGGGGGAGGTGGGCCAAGGACATGCAAGTCCTGGGCCTTGTCCACTGCCAAATCCAAGCCACCTGATGCCTGGAGGAAGAACACCTCATCTTCCACCTTGGGACCCTCCAACCACATGGCATCAACATCAACTTCAGCAGTTTCCTCATCTCTCCTCCCCCCACCTCATCCCAGATCCAACCCTCCAACTCGGCACTGCCCTCTTAAACTGTCTTACGTGTCCATCTTCCTTCCCACCTATCCGCTCCATCCTATCACAATCATCCCCTCCCCACCTGAATCTACCTATCGCCTTCCCAGCTACCTTGCCCCACCCATATCCCCCTTTTTATCTCAGCCCCCTTCCTCCCCCCACAATCCTGATGAAGGGCTTATGCCCGAAAAGTTGATTCTCCTGCTCCTCGGATGCTGCCTGTCCTGCTGTGCTTTTCCAGTGCCACATTTTTCAACTCTGACTCACCAGTCCTCACTTTGTCTCATACTCTTCTCTATGTCCCCTTCACTCTATCTGTGCTATTGCATCCATCTCCCACTAATGATCAAACTCTGTCACTCTCACTATTGCGTGCAACATTTTCCCTGACCCACATTCTTGCCCCTTGACCTCCCAGCTCACTAACCCTGCATGCATTCTGTACTGCCAACTCACACACTTGGAAGACTCCATTACCTTTCGCCCAACCACACCAGCAATAGCAGCCATACCACCCACTTTCATTTCACTCCATCCCTGCCTTCCTACCATTACAGGAGCAGGCAGCCCATAACTAAGCAGGCAGAGCTCGGACAGGTGAAAGGATGCTGGACATTACGCTCCTTGCCCCATATAACAGGAAGGCTCTGACCCACACAGGTGAAGATGGGATCCTTCCTGCAAGGACAGAGAGACAAAGTCCCTCCAATTGAGTAAGTACTACTGTTCATTCTACTGCACTCTCACATTAACACAGTCAGATTCATTGCACACCCACTTCTACTCACTAGCAGTGTTGTTCTCTCTTTTGTATCTTAAAGATATTACCAGCTGGTCTACCAGCTCCAAGGTGAAATGGCTGGCACCATCAGTAGCCACCTCCTTGACCTCTGAGGATGAGAGCAAAGCTGCCTCCTGTACATTCACCAGTCCACCTTAGGAGGGGGAACATTAAAAATTGTGGGACCACAATCCAGTGAGCACTTCATGTGATAGCTGCAAAGCTGGCCGTGGGGAAACGGCCCAGATTACTGGCACTGTCCAAGAGCTGGCTACTGCTCAGCTCCAGGCAGGAGGGGAGCCTGTGGGGTCAGTAATCAAGGAGTTTGTTCACAAGCAGGAGGAACAGGAGCAGCAGACAGTGATGTGGGACACAGTGTCCCTCAATGCCCAGAGGCTGAAGTAGTGTAGTGGGTCATATGAATGTCTGACTCCTGCCATGGAAATCCAGGTCTATCAGTCTCAAGGTCCTCTTGAGAGGTATACACACAAGCACTCCGGTATTCCAGCCATTGGTCATCCATAGGAGCATAAGATATAGGGGCAGAACCAGGCCCACTGAGTCTGCTCCACCATTTGATCATGGCTGATATGTTTCTTAACCCCATTCTCCTGCCTTCTCCCTGTAACCCTTGATCTCCTTACTAATCAAGAGCCCAGCTCTGTCTTAAATACAATCAATGATTTGGTTTCTACACCCTTCTGTGGAAATTAGTTCCACAGATACACCACTGTCTGGCTGAAGCAATTCCTCCTCAGTTCTAAAGGGTCATCCCTTCACTCTGAGGCTGTGTCCTCAGGTCCTAATCTCTCCTACTGGTAGAAACATCTTCTCCACATCTACTTTATCCAGACTTTTCTGTATTCTGTAAGTTTGGGAAGACACTGACAGGGAAACCTGATGCCCCTTCCTCACAAGGAAGCAGGATGCTGCCCCCATGAGGCAGCCAGCTGGAGGTGGAACCACACACAGGCCCCTCAGGTCTCCACTCAGGACACTGCAGGGGTGGTCAGGTTATCCACCTCCAATCTGCCTGCTTCCTTTTGGAGTAAACTTAGACATAACAGGAAATAGAGGAGAAAGCTGATCAAGGGCACTTTGATGATAAGGCTGACAATGCATTGTACGTTATTTTGCCTTATTTTACATATATCATCTTACATCTGATTGTTTATCTTTCTGAGGAGCCCTGACTATCATTTTTCCAGCACGAGATATAACTTCATGGTAATACAGATGTGGTGTGGATGGAGGTTTGTAGTGAGAACCAACTACAATATCTGGAAACAAGAGGAACAATACATATGTAGGGCAATGGATGCTATTCATTTCTTTGGCCCTCATTCTCCAACATGCCTCAGGTTTCCTGCTCCTCGGATGCTGCCTGATCTGCTGTGCTTTTCCGGCACCACTCTAATCTTGAATCTAATCTCCAGCATCTACAGTACCCACTTCCACCTACTTGTCATACATGCTGTGTGTGTTTGCCTCTGGCACACGGTGCCATGTGAGATTGACATTGAACTCAGCAAGATGTCTGCCTCCTTGATGAAGAACTCTTGACCAGCAAGACTGCCTGGTCATGTGACTGTGAGGAAGGAAAGGCATGAATGCTGTCAGCATGTAGAAAGGTACTAAGTCAATGAGTATTCAGACAGCAAGTGACCCGGCCTGAAATGCAGCTCGGTCCAATCCTTAAGTTGGATCCTGTCCCTGCATACATAGGGCTCCCTTCTATAACCTTTCAATGTTAGTTGCCAGTACACCCTGCTTCCAGAGTCCCTAGTGTCTCAGAAAGGCGCCATGACGGTTATGAAGGTTGGCAAATGCCAAATTTCAATCTCCAAGGCTGCAATGTGGTTGGTGTCCGTGGATCATGCTCTGCACTACAGTTTGCTCACACAGAACATGGAGGCCCTTTGGAAAACACAGCAAGCTGAATTCGTCAGGTACCTGCTCTGATTTCCATGTCAAGTTTTCTTGACACATTTGACAAGATACGGAGCTGAATATTAATGAGACATGTTGGGCTATAAACAAGGCATTTAACAAACAATAGCCTCGCTTAATTGGCAACTCACCACCTGACAAAAGCAGAAAGAGAAGTGAAATGTTCCTGATGCCTTGCCAGATTTCTCATCTGATTCTGCCTCACATCTCGCCATAGTCCAAGTGGCTCACATACCTACAAGATTCCACCCTTCATATCTCTCATAAATTCAGTATTAAATTCAATACTTCCTAATTTACCAAATGCATTTAGGCTTTACACCATGTTACTGGAACTGAATTCTCTTCATATAATGAATGTGCCTAGCATGCTTTAGGAAATAGATGACAATCATTAACAGGATTATTTGTTATAAAGTTATCACAACAATTCGTCAGAATATAGTGGGAGCTAGCATAAAGCTTACCGGTTCACTTGCAGAGTGTGTAGAATTCATCCAACAGATAATACCAGAAGGGATGAACCAATTGTCAGTTTTTGACATTTTTAAAAATAAACTACACAGAACTTACTGTTCATTCTGGTATTACATACAATAACTGAAAAATAGAAACTATATAAACAGTACTTAGTGATATAGCTAAAATTCATTTTTCACGCAACACAGACTTTTTTTTAAATAATGGCATTCCTTGTCGAAGAAGTGAACAGAACAGAATTAAACTAAAAGCTGATTCAGATTTTTCTGTGTTGTTACCTTCTGTGCCAAATGGAACTGGAGGAATAGGAAAAGATGGACAAATGGACAATAATTTTCTCCATGACAGGCTCACAAAATTACTTGCTTTGTTTAAGTAATTGTAAAGCTACACACTACTGGTTAAGGTGATCACAATCACAACCTCTCTGAGTCAAAGCATTTCTCATCTCTGAAGCTTTTCATGCAGCAAACGTAGCATTTAACATTTGACAGATTACACATGGAGCATCTCAAAACACAAAGAGGGGCTCAGTTAGAACGCAATACCTCAATTTCCTATCTTGTTTCTGGCAACTCTGCATTTTAAGGCCTGTGTTTTGATGCAGTTTTGAGGGTTAACAAGGCTCCTCAATTAGACGTGCTACCAAGTAAGGCAGTGAAGAGAACAAAGCCCTCTAAATTACTTTAAACAAAAAGACTGTTGGTTGAGTCAGGAGGAAATATGTTTTACTGGACACCACAGGGGCAGTCCAGGCATCTGCTAACTTTGACTCCTTTTGCAATACACTCAGCTATAACCGGCTCACAACTTGTTATTAGCAGTCAAGTGTTTCTTTCCATCTGAAACACATAAATAGTTAATGACTTGTGGGAAATTCTTGTTTGTTGAAAGGAATCCTTGAGCTGCACAACTACAACTGGAATATGGCAACGCAGTATAAGCATTATTTTTTAAAAATTATTTTCATCTTTTAATATCCTCTCTCTGGGTGGCATGGTGGCTAGCACTGCTGCCTCATAGTGCCGGAGACCCGGGTTCAATTCCTGCCTCAGGCGACTGACTGTGTGGAGTTTGCACATTCTCCCAGTGTCTGTGTGGGTTTCCTCCGGGTGCTCTGGTTTCCTCCCACAGTCCAAAGATGTGCGGGTCAGGTGAATTGGCCATGCTAAATTGCCCGTAGTGTTAGGTAGGGGGTAAATGTAGGGGTATGGGTGGGTTGCGCTTCGGCGGGTTGGTGTGGACTTGTTGGGCCGAAGGGCCTGTTTCCACACTGTAAGTAATCTAATTTAATCTAATTATTCCCCAGGTAACAGCGATCAAATGTGACTATGCCACTGGAAATTAACTCCAAACTCAGACCCGGAGTTCTGGAAAATGTTTGAATTTTGTACGTTCTGGTTCAGAGGTGCAATTGCGTCCACTAAAAGCCAAAAGCTTGCTCCTGGGACTAAATTCTTTGACTGTGTAATTTGGGAGGATTGTAACTTTTTAGTATTCCTAGCATTGGGTGGGGAATACAGTGTAGGTAGAACTTAGGAAACCTGGAAAATGGGATTTCCTCACATGCTGTGGATTACTAACACAGTGATATGTGAGACTCAGTGAGGGATTCCAAGGTTGGGGGAGGTGAGCTGATCCCCAGGGGGTGGGGAAATGGAAACTTAGAGAAGTGGGAGTTTGTGGATAGGATGTATGGATTATGTTGGAGTGTTAGCCAGGTAGTATGCTTGATCTTGCAGGAAAAATATAAGGCACTGGCCTTTTGATCCGGATTTCTCCCATCTTAGTTTAGCTGCATGGCTTCCCAAGACTCAGGAAAGTCAGACAGAGTAAAAATTGTGAATAAAGATGAACAGCAGAATTTCACTACAATAGATAAATACACTTCATCCGCTGCAAGTGGATTGGGAAATTATTTACACAAACACACCTCCCCCCACATACCCACACAACTCTTATTGAAAGATTTTTTTCACCTCAAGACAGTCACACCAACTGTCTTTGACACTTAAGCATGAGCTAGTTCACCACACACACTCATAAGGAGCAAAACTAGGCCATTTGGCCTCTCAAACCTGCTCCACCATTCATGGCTGATCGACTTGTGTGTTGAGTTTCACATTCCCATCTGTACCAAATAAGCTTTGATTCTTTTGCTAACAAAAATCCATTTATCATACATCTTATTAATGTTCAATGATTCCACCTTCCGAAGAGTTTCAGATTTACACAGCAGAGAAGAATTTCTCCTCATCTCTGGCTTGTCAACACCATTCAAAATATTACATATGTTGGGGAGAATCTGCTATCGGGGTACCTACATTGGGGCTAGGGAGGGGAGCACCATTATTAAAGCAGACACTGTCAGATACCAGCTAAAACACAGCCATGTAAAGTA
Source organism: Hemiscyllium ocellatum (assembly GCF_020745735.1). Classification (NCBI taxonomy): domain Eukaryota; kingdom Metazoa; phylum Chordata; class Chondrichthyes; order Orectolobiformes; family Hemiscylliidae; genus Hemiscyllium; species Hemiscyllium ocellatum. The sequence goes on from NC_083413.1 coordinate 37,205,181, forward strand.
AACCCAGCCACTGCAGGACTGTCTGCCTGGGGCCACATTCCTGGGGGATTAGAACATGTCCGTCAGTTTCAGATCATCCTATTACACTCTCATTGTTAATAAAGGAAACCGGTAACTATCGGATAGTGTAAATCGCACCGATACTACACTTGATTGATAAAGTACTTGCTAATGCCTCCGCTGACGTCAAACTCATTCGGGTCCTATGTTAAATGATAATATCTGTATATTCAACTATGGAGAACTATTGTGAACGCCCAGACAGCCAGACGCATGGCAATGAGGAAACCCTTCCAAACAATAAACTTTTAATTTACAAGATCGGAAACTGCCGAACCCAGGATGTCTACCCATTGTTCGGCACAGCAGGAGTTGGACAGGTATTTCGGGGCAGCCAATAGAGACACTAATCCAATCACAGACAGGTGAACCGACCAATGAAAGAGCCGAACAAGGGGAACCTGACCGGGAACTCGAGGAAGCGCGAAGTATAACTGCACCAGATCCGAAGGGAGAGACAGAACGCCTTCTCCAACGAATTTGCATGCTTTTGAATTCGTTGTATAGTGTACCAGTTTTGATTCTGTAATAAACGGTGTTTTTGCTCCAAACTCTAGCCGGTTTGATCTCTCCTTCCAACGAACACGTAGAGACGAGACCATTCGGTTTCCGTCTCAACACATACTTCAATCAATCATCCCTCACTTACTCAAACTCTGGAGGAAAAAAGACCCATCTGTCCAACGTATCTTCATAAGATAACCCATTCATTCCAGCTATTAATCTAATAAAGCTCCTCTGAATCCCCTCCAATACATTTACACCTTTCCTTAAATAAGGAAGCCAGAATAGTGTACAATGTTGAGATATGTTTTCACTATTGTCTCACCAGACTCAATACCTCTTGTAAAAAGATTGTAATGTACATTCATACCAACGTCTTGTGACTCAGAAACTAGAATACTTAAATCTCACTGCATCCCAGAACTCCACAGTCATTCTTCATTTAAGGAAAATTCTGATTTTTCATTCTTTCTGCAAAAGTAAGCAACTGACAATAAAGAACTGTATTCTATTAACTTTCTTAATTACTTGCTATTTTCTGATGAATGCACTGATGGGCTAGATCTCTCTCACCTCAGAATTCTTCAGTCATTCTCCATTTAAGCAATATTCTGCTTTTTGCCAAAGTGAACAATTTCGTATTTCCTCACATTATATTCCTTCTGTCCACTCACTTAACTCAAATCAATCTGCAACCCCCTTATAATATCTTCACAAAATATGTCAATTGTGAATTTAGCCACCATACCTTCACTACCCTCATCCAAGTTTTGATATACACTATAAAATGTTGTGGCCCCAGCATAGATCCTAGTTATCAAATCAGAAAAAAAAAAGACTCATTCATGCACAATCTGTCTTCTGCTAGTCATCCAGTCTTTAATCCATGCTGGTGTGTTATTCCTATGTCATGTTCCACTTTGTGCAATAACCTTTTAGGTGGCACCTTGTTCAATGCTTCCTGGAAATCCAAGTAGAGTATATCAAGAGGCTTTCTCTTACTCACAGTCATGTTAATACTTCAAAGAACTGCAATAAATTAATTAGTTTTAATTTCCTTTTCACAAAATCATCTTGGTATTTTCAAATTACCTTGAATTTTGCCAAGTGCCCAACATATCTTCCTTAATGATAGAGTCTAAAACCTTCCCCACAAAAATTCATCAAGCTATCTGTCTTAACCTGTCTTAATTACAGTTTGTTAGTCTCTAGAGCTCACAAAAACTCAAAACTTAAATTATCTTCCTTGTATTTTAATCCCTTCAGAGCTGCAATCCTCTAAACTCTGCATATCTCTGATTCTGGTCTATGGGCATCCACTCACTTCTCCTTGCCTGAGCCACTGTATCTTCAACCACTGAGCCATCACCCTCACACTGTGAAATTTCCCATATGTTCTTGTTCTTCAAGGTGCTCCTCAAAATGCAAAATGATCAAGCTTTAGGTAACAATTTTTAAAGCTTTATTCTTTATCTCGGTGTGTGCTTTTCCTTAAGCTCCTGTATATTTTATTTTTTTTATATATATATATGGCAAATAACTATGAAAATGTACATTGTAACCTATTGTTTGCAAATGAAATTTGAATGGTACAAATGAAAGGGTTCAGAAAACATTAACAAGGATGCTTCCAGGGTTGGAGGATTTGAGCTATAGGAAGAGGTTGAACAGGCTGGGGCTGTTTTCCCTGGAGCGTCAGAGGCTGAGGGGTGACCTTATAGAGTTTTATAAGATCACGAGGGGCATGGATAGGATAAATAGGCAAAGTCTTTTCCCTGGGGTGGGACAGCCCAGAACTAGAAGGCAGACGTTTAGGGTGAGAGGGGAAAGGTATAAAAGAGACCTAAGAGGCAACTGTTTCACTCAGAAGGTGGTACGTGTATGAAATGAGCTACCAGAGGAAGTGCTGGAGCCTAGTACAATTGCAACATTTAAAAGTCATCTGGGTGGGTATATGAATAGGAAGGGTTTGGAGGGATATGGGCCAGGTGCTGACACGAGGGACTAGATTGGGTCAGCGTGGACGAGTTGGACTGAAGAGTCAGTTTCCGTGCTGTACATCTCTATGACTCTATGACACACTTCTTAAGCAGTTGGGTATCATTTTTCAGCATTCCATCTGCAAGGAATATCTTTGTTAACACAACAATGAGCTATTTTGACTTTCTTAATGTATGTATATATTGCTTTGCACAGGTATATTGCCCTTCTGTATAATTAGTCTATGTACTTCACCTCTTGCAGTTAATAGTACCCTGAACATGTGTTAAGTTACTTGCATTCATTGTACCATGCTTCAAGCCTTGTCTAATTACATGCTCTATCTGTAGAGCACACGCTCCAAAATCTGACAGAGTATTCATACCAGGACTGCAATAATTAGGCAGTTATAATCCTGCTGTGGTTGACGTCAGTATGAAGCACAGTTATTCAGGGGCATTTATAATTAGCTTTATTTTAGGGAGGACATTTAAGTCCTCAAAATACTCCAAAGAACACAAAGAGGAGCCTGAACCAAGTCAATGCGGATGAATAAATAGACAATTTCAAAGCCATGGAAAATTGACTCAAAACTATAGTTAAGATTCAAGATTAATTTCCTTTTTTATAACATACAAACTTTTCTTCAATACCTAACACCAGTCTAGCAGCTGGAGGGTAATTTTGCACACCAAATTACTATCAATCACTGAAATAATAATTCATGGAATAATTTGTGTAACTGGAGGCTGCTGGTCATTTTGTTGATATACATTTAAAACATTATATTGTATGAAGTTTGATTAATCATGTTGGCAGGAGAAAACAGTTGCTGTAAAACAGCATTACTCATCTCAGAAAGTTCAATAGTTGCATATTTCTTAATAGTCAAACTTTAGATAGTAAAACAAAAACAACTTACATAAGAAAGCATCATTTAACAGGAAGTTTGGAATGTTTTGATTGTACTGTGCGTCTTTTATATCAGCACTGATTCATTTTGGATTCCAGCATCTATGATCTCAATCTCCAATTACACTGCTACCTCCAACTCATTTGTCCTAACATTAACTATTAATTTACATTTGCTTAGTGCCTTCTGTACAAAATATAAGGATGCATTATACAGGAGAAGGGAAGAAATCAACAAAATGGATAACTAACCTTCAGGCAGGTTAACATGATTTGATTTAAAAAGTGAATGTTGAGAACATTTTAAAGATGATTAGTAATTTTGGAGACTGGAAGGGTTGACAGGCAAAATCCTCGAGAAGTGCTGAGGCTGCTTAAGGCTCTGGCACCAAGATTGAACAAACAAAGGAGGACATGCACAAAAGGATATGGTACAGGATGAGTATAAATTCTAATGGACTACAGAAATACGGTGTGGCCAGTCTCGATAGATGGCGAGGCAAAGAGAGGTATTTAACTTTAATGCATTGAGATAAAGAACATATGTAATCCAGCAAAGACACGAGTGATGCACAAGTCAGATTTAATACTGGACAAAGCATGGCCAGTTGAGTTTTGAACTAGTGGAGTTTGAGGAAAGGCATACAAAAGGTTGGCAAAGAGGACATTAGAGGAATCATGTGAGAAAATTGCATTGTATTACAGGGCAATATAGGTAGAGGCAGGTGATGTTGACAGAATAGAAGGAATGTAAGAGATCTTCTGAAACAAAAATAAAAATTGCTGGCAAAACTCAGCAGGTCTGGCAGCAACTGTGGGAAGAAAGCAGAGTTAACGCTTCAAGTCCAAAGATTCTTCAACAGAATGCTTTTCTCCCCCACAGATACTGCCAGACCTGCTGACTTTTGCCAACAATTTGTATTTTCATTTGAGATCTCCTACAGCCACAGCCTTACTTCGGTGATCTCCTTGATGGTTGGGAATGGTGTCAGGGTTGAAAAAAAAGTCATGCTTTTGTATGTTTTACTTCAGTCTGAGCAAATGATGTGTGTCATCAGTAAAAAAGCAGGGATTGTGATTGTGCCATAGACAATGGCTTTGGCCTTCCCAGAGTACAGTTAGAAGACTTTGGCTAATCGAAAACTTTATTTTCAAGAGTGCAGAGGTAGATATTAAGGGAAATCTGATCAAGGGAAACAGTGGTGCAATAGATTTGGTGATGGGTGTTCAAAAGCCAGGAAATCAAGAGCAGAGACAAGTCCAAAAGCCAGCAGAGGAAAGCTCAGAAAATCAATGGCACAGTGACAATCAGTCCAAGAAACCAACAGTTTCAGCACAGGAATAAGCTTCTGCAAAATAAGCTTATACAAGAGCATGCAAAATACTGAACCGAGCTGCAGATTTTGAAATCCCCATAAAAAAACAAAAATCTGCTGTTTCTGAATAAAGAAACCATCTTTATCATGGTAAACACATGGGGCTGAGGTTCTGCCATTGGGGCGGCACGGTGGCTCAATGTTTAGTACTGCTGCCCCACAGTGCCAGGGACCCGGGTTCGATTCCAGCTTAGGGCAACTGTCCGTATGGAGTTTGTACATTTCCCAGTGTTTGTGTGGGTTTCCTCTGGGTGGTCTGGTTTCCTCCCATGGTCCAAAGATGTGCAGTTAGGTGAATTGACCGTGCTAAACTGCCCATAGTGTTCAGGGATGTATAGGGTTAGGTGCATTAGTCAGGGGAAATGTAGAGTAATAGGGTAGGGCAGTGGGTCTGGATGGGATACTCTTCGGAGAGTCTGTGTGGACTTGTTGCTTGGCATCAGGTTCTCTGAAATACCAGATTTCCTGCTTCAAGGGCACAGATCTTTGTGACCATCTGCCTTGACAGTCATACTGAGCTGTGGCACTGGGTCTCAGACACTTCAAGTTTGTTCTGTCTTCAGCAGTTGATCCTGTGTGGAGGGTTTGACCTCTGTTGTCTGCCTGCTTCCCATCCCTCTGCCATGTTCCCTTGATGTCTGAGGTTCTGGCCTTCTGGCAGTGGGTGCTTCGCCTCATTGCAATGGGACTCAGAGCTCCTACTTCCAGACAAAGTCTTCCTTCTGGGTAGGTGACCACCCAGTTGACATTGCTTCTTGTGTTTCTGCCCCTGCAATCCCAGATTGTTGCTGACCACATTCAAATACTAGTTGTGAAAGATTCACTCTCCCTGAAATCACCTTTAACAATTGCTCTAACACCTTTTTTTTGCCCTCAAGGGGTGATGCCCTGGGCAGTCATCCTTTCTATGCCCACTTGACTTGCCCACTATGCCCAGTTGGCCAGGTTCTGAAGGGACAGATAAATTGCAACTTTAGCCTTGCCAAGCTCCAAAACATTTTTAACAATTTTAATTGGATTTAATTGGGTCAAATATCCCAATGTTTCCCATCTCTGGGATCTCATGGTGAAGCTGATTATCCACTTGGCACCAGTATTTTTGCAGTGCCAAACCCTGTTCCCAAATTTGGCATGACCTGAAAATCCAATCCAAGGCATTTAGGTACTCGACTATGGTAAATTAAGCTAAAACTATGCCAGTATGAGACTATCCTGAACATTGTGTATGGGCCTGTATTTAAACTTATTGTGGAAATTGGCACTGAAGAGATAAAACAGTAAGTTTTCTAAATGTACTCAACATTCATTTTGTTTTTGAGTAGAGAGCTGTCACTCAATATCAGCGGGAATATGGTCATCATTTATAATTAACAAATTGTGCAGGGACATTTTCTACATTGTAAACTGCTGAGAAAACTCAGACTTTTCCAATTTTCATTTACTGAAGCATTGGTCATTGTTTTCCTTTTCAGTATACTGGAGATGGTGAATGATTTTCCAATGTGCTGAAACCAGCTAATTTCTATCTGAAATACCACAGGATACCTAGAGCAATAGCATTAAAATAGACCCCACAGTATCTTTGACATACAAAAACACAACAGATCACTATTCGTTCCGCAGGTAATTAGCTAACGTTATTGCTTACTTCACTGATCTTTCTGTTGGCCAGTTTGCACTATTCTCAAATTGTTTTGTTGCCAAAGAAATCCTAATTTATGACTCAGTTTCTTCTTTTAAAGAAAACATTAGCTTAAGGGTGTTTTTAAAAAAAATCTTTAATACAGTGCTGCATCAATTTCACCTACAAATCTTGACACAAAGAAATGGATTGCTATTTTTGTGCATCAAGGACACAAATAATTTGAACTATCTAATTGAAGCCATGGACTTACTACTGCTGAAACATCAAGTATGCTGACCTTTATTTATTTGTGCGACCTGACAGCTTTCATACAAACAACTTTCAAAGAGCAACCAACTTGAGTTTGCCATTAATGGATGATGATAAACAGGTGGAAGTTTAGTTCATTGAGCATGGGCAGTAGGTTCATGAATAACATCTGCAAAAACAGCACTAATAAAACTCATTCTGACCTGGGGGGAAATCAAAACTCAAGAAACCCTTTTTCGACAGTTTGGAAGTGGATGGCTAAATCTTGCACTCAGCATTCAGAAAGTTGAACCAATTGGCTCAATTCCCTCAAAGTAAATTTGAAATGTGTAGGGGATGACATACTCCAACACTGATGAAATCAGAAAGGAGACTCCAGCAGCCTTATTATGGTACACATTCATTCCATTTTATGCTGAAAAGCTTTGGGATATTTAAACAACTTTTCAGTGTGTTCTGAGTGAATGAGTGAAACATTGAATGTATAGGTAGGCTAGTAGGAGCGTGTGCGCATGTGCGTGTCAAGGGTCATTTGTTTGCTCTCAAGACATCTGCAAATTGGGCAACCTGGCCATCATTTTCATTCTGTAATATATCCAGAAGTATTCTTGGTGAAGTGGATTTGAAACAAAAATTCACTTGTATTTAAGAGTACCAAATCATCTCTTAACCACCATCAGTAGATCAGCTATACTTTCCAATTGAATACTTTACATGCAAAGCCCGTTAAGGGCAATGCAGACCACCAAAGGTGAGAGACAGGTAGGGAAGACAGGGAGAAGGCACATGCCATCATTTTCCCTTCCATTGACTTTCTTAGGATATCTGTGTCCCTCATTACAGTTCCTCCCGTTAGTTGAAACAATATTTTATGTTTTATTCAAAAGTCTTTTAATAGTTTGAAAATCTAAATTTCCACTGATAATTTTTGCTGGTTCAATGTAAAACTCAATTTTTCAACCCTATCATTGTAACTAAATTCGTTCATATCTAGTCCAGTTTAGTGCATGATTACTGTGCTCTTCCTATTATTCTCAATCCTTTTAGAAAGTAGGATTCCAACAAATGCATACGTTTCCAACCAATGACTGGTACAAATCAAGCATACTTTCCTTGTTTTTGAATTCAGTGTTGCATGTATATACAAAACAGAATTCCAAATGATCCTTCCTATATGCATTTTCAAGTTTAAATGACCTTGAATATGTATTTGTGCAGACTTTAATGTCTTTTAAAATAAGATTCTTTTCAAGTTAGAGACTATAAATGTGACTTGAAATGAGAATTAAAAATAAAAATAAAAACTAAAACAGGAAGCCGAATATTGTGAATGTCTGTTAATCAGCTGGATTCTTTCTGCAGTGAGACATATCTAATGTCTCTGTCATTTGTTAAACTTCTCTTGCTACTCTCATATCAAACAATTTTGTTTTACAAACTTGCTGAGAGACTCAGCAGATGCCAGACCAGGAGAGCAGTCAATAGGGTATTTCCTGAACCAATGAAACTTAAAGATTTGGAAAGTAAACAATGGAAGGGCTGAGAAACAGAACACCAGTAAGGAAAAATAGACTATTTGGCTTTAACTAAAACACCTGAAAATTAATGGCAAATACATCCATGAAATTAATGCCCAGGTTTTGATCCAACTGTATTGAAACTAATGCTCAGTCAGAGACACAACCTCCATCACAAGTAGGCAGGAGCTAGGGACCAACTCCAACCCAAACAGAAAATGGTGCGAAGCACAGGCCTCTGCCATCAATCTAAACTACACTTGCCACTCAGACAACTGATTGCCCAAAGGAGTGAGAGCTGCTGTGGCAACACACATTTTTACATGTATGTTACAAAAAGGAGCTATGGATAGGGATTCCAGAGGGTCCAATTTCTTTCCAGCACATGGATGACCAGGAATTTCTACTGCTGCAACATGCCACCATTGGGATCTGTTGGAATGGTTTCCAAGCTGATACACAACCGGTTTGGTCATCAAATCCCGGAGTTTCTAGCTTGGAAGCAGGGATACTACCCAGGGGACTAACTGCTAAAGATTTAACAGTGCTTTTGTTACTTCATGTAAGGAAACAGTGCCATGGTTGGTATGTCCGTGTACACATTTAGGGAGACAATATTTGTGGCCTACCTTCATTAGGATGAAAATTACTAAGGTTACAAAGACATTTGCTCGAGGATGTTTCCAGGCTTCCGAAATCCCAATGTAGTCAAATTCTTCAGCAATGCCTTGCTTGGCCCAGGTCCTGTTATCAAATAAAGTGACGAGTGTTTCCTTCTGTGTGAGCTACGAACCAAACAAAGTGAACTCAATTAATAGATGATAGAAAACACATCAACAAATGAAAAACAAATTGATGAAGAGTAAAGAAGAACCAGGGGAATGGACTTTGAGGGTAAACAGATACTCTCAAGCTGTTTAACAGTTGGACATGTACTAAAATCAACTTAATAGCATCAAACTAAAATGCAACAATGAACATAGTACGCTGCAGGACTGCATGGTATTTATTTAGGGAGCAAAACCAAATTCTTAATGTGTTGATTCATATGTAAACACAACCTTTACTTTTGGCAAATCCAACAAATAATGGACTTCACAAATTTGTGAATAATCTTACTCTCCTCTGTTTAATAAACACAATTGCATTTCAAAGCTCAATGCTGTATGTTGTCATTTTGGAGGATAAATTGCCTTAGTTTTCATTTTTTTTACACAGAATAATTAGATTTTTGTAACAAACATTGTGACTAACGATGTGAAAATTTTTTCCACTGATCAATATTTTTAGTCAGTGTGAGAGCCTAATCAGCCCTTCATGAGCAATGCTATGCTGACATGCAAACCAATTAGATGGATGGTGCTGGGCAATTTCAGCTCATTGTTTTGAATTCTCTTGTATGAAATGCTTAATTATGAAACAGTGTAATAACCGGATTGCAGCCATCTGCTCCAATTTTCAAGAAATATGCATTTATTAGTGGCTTTCAAAATGAGAGCAGTTATAAAGGAATATGGTCTAAAAGCCCATTTGATTAAAATACTGCCCAAGGCAATCTGCGAAAGGGATTGTAAGAAAGGGCACTGCAGTGATGAGTCACTAGGCAGATAACTGACGAACAGGCTGTCAACTAGCCAGTTCTCATATCCTATGTTTATTGAAATGAAAGATTAAAGGCTTAAGAAAATCCTTCATTCTGCTTAGTAGTATATAGTTTATATATGTGAATGTCAAATATGCAGGAAGTAAGGGCACCCATTAATTTCTTCCCGACAAGTCAAGTAGCTTTGCAATCGCTTATGTAGTTGGAATTTAAACGTTCACTGTGTTTCTTTCCAAAAGCTGCAAAATAAATTAAGTCTCCTTGTTGGCAGGCTGTAAGCTGCAGATATATTTTCAATGCTTCCAATAAAGGCCTGTACTTTGTATAATGTTTAACTAAAATATCAATTAAACATGAGGGGAATATCAGAGCACGTAATGAATTGATGGGATACTGGCTCTATTGATGGTTTATCCAGATTAGATATTAATTTGAAGATATCAACAATTTAAGATGCAAACTCTCTTATTTTACTCATTTGTTCGCGATGTTCAGGGTATAACAGATAATTTGGTTTGAATAAATGTTCTGTAATCAGCCAGATTAATTCCAATTGACAGAAGCTGCCAACATTTAACTATATGAGATTTTCTACCAGGGTTGGTACAGGTCCTTGTGTGTGTAGTGAAATTGCCAGCTAGGCACCGATGTTTTGTGCTATTACTGCTTTGTATTTTAATATTAAAGTGACATTTTACCTCTGACTCACAAGAGCTCTTTTGTGGCACACCTTCACCTTATTTATGTAATATGAGCACTGAACACGGTGATTAGAAAATATATGGATCTGTCTTGAGGTCTATCTCACTCTGCAGTGCGCTCTAGGTAGTAACATGCTCTTTCATTACTTGGATTTGGCATGGGTTGAAATGTAAACCCACTGTGTTGTTACCTGGTTGCACAATGATCATGGCAGCAACTGGATCTTCAACAAACCTTCACAGAGCCAGTATTCACCCAAGTAGGTGAAAACAGAATGGATCAGGTGTCAGGAAGTTTCAGCGGTGCAGGGACAGCAGTCAGGTGCTGGGTGAGGATGGCTGTGGTCAGAGTGAGCAACTGTGGAGTCAGTTTATGGAGTTTCTTTCAGAGTTACAGCAGGTTTTAATTCATCTAGGTTTTACTTAGAGTAATAGGAAAACCTCTGAGCCCCTAACTGTAATTCAGAGTTGAAGGCATTGTTGGAACATTCCAAATGCAATTTAATTGTCCGCTGGAAATTTAAACTTCCCATGCAATGAATGCATACCTGCATGACGGGACTTCCAAGGGGATGTGTGGTGCATCTAACAGAGCATCTTCCAGGAAACCAGAACATCGGAGACAATAAAAGTACAAAAGTTAAATGAACTAACTGCTGCAAATGTGTTGCTGGTCAAAGCACAGCAGGTTAGGCAGCATCTCAGGAATAGAGAATTCGACGTTTCGAGCATAAGCCCTTCATCAGGAATTCCTGATGAAGGGCTTATGCTCGAAACGTCGAATTCTCTATTCCTGAGATGCTGCCTAACCTGCTGTGCTTTGACCAGCAACACATTTGCAGCTGTGATCTCCAGCATCTGCAGACCTCATTTTTTACTTAAATGAACTAACACTTTCTTATTCACAATGAATGCATCCAGGTTTTAAAATCTTCAACATTACACAGCTAACTCCTCTGCTGTGTGATCAATTGCTTTGCCATTGCTCAGATACTGTCTTGTATACAGCCTCTCTATTTACTCTGCCACAATTGCAGCTTTGGCTGACTTGTTTCATTTCCTATTCCCCACACTGGTTTAAATATTACACAACACAATCATTGAAAATTCCATCACAATTAGTGTGATCATATTCTCCCATTGTAACTAAAATATAGCAGTAGTACCCTGTTTACTTTCAAAATTCAAGACCAACTTAAAGCTGATTGACTGATTTTATAAAGACGTGTGTATAATTATAAGGAATTAGAAAACACACCTCTCCAGCCATAAACTGGCCAAATCCTGGAGGAAATGAGAGTGTGGCAATAATCAATGTCACCAATGCTGGATAAAGCAACCGCCTAAGAAAGAAAAAAGTTGTGTCAATCATTACAAGGTCAACCATATTTTATCCAAAAGCATCCAAGCCCACAATCTCTCTCCCAAATTCTTGACGGACTGCACCAAATGATTATTAATATGAAACTCAATTCAGTTAATAGTATATCTTGAGGATCTATCAGAGCAGTCAGCATATTTGTTTCTATTAACTATAAGGTCCTGGAGAAACTCAACAGCTCTGGCAGCATCTGTGGCGAGAGAATCAGAGTTAAGGTTTCAAGTGCAAAATGATCCTTCTTCAGAGCTGACTTCAGTTTTTGTTTACCTTGCCCTCCAAAACAAACATCTGTAATGAACTGAGTAAACTTTATGCGAAAAATCAGATTGCAAGTGCCTTTCACAGGAATTCATACAGCATTTGGATATGCGTAGCAGTGATTTTAGGTGTCACCGCAGCTTTGTAAGCTGACTTGGACCAGGTCATGTTCAAAAGATCTGTACTGGTGCAAAACAATTCAACTATTCCATCGATTCCAAATTGGTTTGAAGACTTTTTTATATGACTACCAGAGACTATGATAGGAACTAAGTTTATAATTGATGGACAATCTTGTTCCATTCTTCCTTTACTCATTTGATTCAATTTATTCTTGAACTTACATAGGATAAAAATACAAGATACGCATTGACCATGTATTGACGGCTGTCAAAGCTGCAGGCTGGTTATATTGGCCAGACATTACACAAGGAATATATGACAAACATGTAAACGTGCCATTTCACAGGCAAGATTTATTTTTAAATAACAATTCAATTCAGCTCAGAGTCAATTTGCACAAACAAGCTAAATAGATTTTTCTTTCCATTTGGAACTGGTAAATGTATATTTAAAATTAAATAGGTCTTTGGTAATTTATTCCAACTGATAATTGAATTGGATTGTGGACTATTTTGGAGCTAGCTCTTGTTTTAAAAAAAACCCACCAGAACTGTTTAAATTATGTGTCAGTATTTCACAGTTATGACGTCTGGAGCAACAGGAGTCTCACTGCATTGAAAAAGAGTAAATGTAACTGGAACTTTAAAAATAAAATCCACATTTTGGCTCAAATAATTACTTATGGGCTTTAATTTTTTTTTACCTGAAATGTCGTTATAGGTTAAAAGGGGAGAAAAATAGTCCAAAATGACGTGATTTGATGTTAAAACACTTCCCTTGGCAATGCTGATGGCATCTGACTGAGAAAAGAGGTTTGAAGAAACAAAAATAAATCCTGGGCAGCACCATTGACACATCCTTACTATCTGTACCCAGGAAATTGTGTTTGTTAATACAGCCAACATGGGTGTCAATACCAAGAGGGGAAAATTAAAGTTACATAGAAAGTGTAAACCAGCCTTAATAATTTAAGAAAGATCACAGTATTTAAAACTTACTTTTTCATCAAAAACTTGTTAATGGTTTTTTGTTTTCTCATGATTGCCACTATCTTCCTGTGGAAGTAGACAAACAGGGCACCACCGAAACCACTAGCAATCCTGTAAGGAAGAGGATGAATGTATTATTATTTTTCTAAATTATTTAGGTGAGTGACACACTGCTGATGTGGTTTTGCTCCTGTGAAACCGGTTGCAAATACTAGCAAAACAGAAAGGAAGTATCTATTACATCAGCTTTTGACCCTTGGTGTATGTTCATTCCTGAGGATTTCCTGGGTATATTAAGTATATTTTCACGGGGAAGTAAGTGAACAAAGAATTGCTACCCTGTCTGTCTTCCTACATTCTCAGTGGGTAGAGGCTCAGGCAGCTTAAGACCTACTGAAAGTAGGATCTTTGAAGTTTTGCCCACTCAGCTCAGACTGGAGTAACTCAAATGGGATTCATGGAAACTTCTTCCCATCTCCAACCACAATGATTTTTATTTAAGGAGCTGCAGGAGGCCATGACATCTGCAGAAGGAAAGAACAAACATGCATTTATATAGCACCTTCATTAACCTTTTTTGAAGTGTAACTGACTTTATAATGCAGGGAAATGCAGCAAAGTCCTTAAACAGCATCTGGATAATTTGCCAGACAGTTGTTTTTTCTTGATGATAGTGATAAATGTTGGGAGGGCTCTTCAATGCAGCCTTCCACAGTGTCATGGAATCTTTTGTACCCATCTGAATGGGTAGACAGGTTTTAGTTAAATGACTTACCTGAAAGTCTCTGACAGTACTCCAGATAGACCATGTGGCATCAACATAAATTGGAAATAATAATGGCAAACCACAGATTCACTGACCCAGCAATGTTCTCCTCATCACTATCTGGGGTTTGTGCTAGGACTGAGCAAGCTGGCCCATTGATAAGTCATACAAAAACCTGTCATTGTCTTTAAGAAAATACTCCTCAAGTATGACTATATCCCAGATACCATTACCACCATCCTTGTTCCACAGGCAGGAGAGATAGGGGGTGGTGGCACAGTGCTACACAGTTGGGAGGGAGATGACCTGAGAAGCTGCAACATGATTCTGGATCCAATGAAGATTCATGGCATCAGATCAAACATGTGGAGGTATTATGCATCCAACTCCTCAGGGTGTATTCCTCCTAGTTGAACACCAGCTAGAGGAAGACCTATGTGTGATAAGGACACATGAGGTACTCCGGATTCAGGGAGTTCAAGTCGAGAGTGTGGTGCTGGAAAAGTGGAGTGATGAATTCCTGATGAAGGGCTTATGTCCAAAAACATCAATTCTCCTGCTCCTCGGATGCTGCCTGATCTGCTGTGCTTTTCCAGCACCCCACTCTCGACTCCAATCTCCAGCATCTGCAGTCTTCACTTTCTCCTTCAGGGACTTTAATGTCCATCACCAAGAGTGGTACCACAATTGATCGAGCTGCCTGAGTAGGACATAGCTGCTTGACTCAGATTGTGGCAGGTACTGAGGGAACCAAGAGGAAGAAACTTACTTAATCACATCCTCATAAATCGACATATCTCAATCATGCCCATATGTGATGATAATGATGGGAATTCTTGTGGAGATGGAAGTCACATTTTCATATTGAGGAGACGCACAATTCTGTTGTGCGGCACTATCACCATGCCAAAAGGCAAGACTTTGAACAGATCTAGTAACTTAATCTTGGGCACTCATGAGACACTGTGGCCATCAGCAGTAGTAGAACTGCACAGAAATATAATTTCCCACTCCACCATTACCATCAAGCTGGGAAATCAACTTCAGTTCAAAGAAGAGTGCAGGAGGTCATGCCAAGAATAACACCAAACATAGTTAAAAATGAGGTATCAACCTGGTGATGTTACAACACAGAACATCCTGCATGCCAAACAGCTCCAGCAGAATGCAAGAGACTGGGCTAAGAAATCCCACAATCGAATGGGTCAGTTTTAAGTTCTGCAGGCTTCGTTGGTGGAATCAGCTACTCACTTTCTGTGTAATATTCACAAATTCTCCAGCCTTGAAAACCGGGAGCCCAGCCTATCAGTGCAAAGAGAAGGCTGAATTACTTGCAAAGAGGAGTGCTGAGTGGCTAATCCATTTTCACCTCTTACTGTGGTGCCAGGTCTCACTGAAAATGTGTGCCCCAAAATAGCCACACCCTGAGCCAAGCTGTGGCAGTACAACTACACTAGCATCTTGAACCTGTGGAAAATTATCCAAGATTGCCCTTTACACAGGAAGGACAAACCCAACATGACCAATAAAAATAGGAGCAGGACAAAGTTGAGGTCATTCAGCCCTTTGACCCTATGCTGTCATTCAAAATGATCATATCATTCAACTCAGTACTCTATTTGCGCTCTTTCTGTCCATACCCTTTGAACCCTTTAGCTCTAAGAATGTATCTAAAATCCTTCTTGAAAACATTCAACATTTTTGCCTCAACTACTTTTTGTGGCAGAGAATTTCACAGGTTTGCCAGGCCGAGTGAAGAAATTTCCCCTCTTCTCTTTTGATATACTCTCAATTATTAGCAAAACGATGGAAAGGATCATCAAGAGTGCTATCAAGCTGCACATGCAAACAAATAAACCAAGTACTAGTGTGCTGTTTGGTGGCATCAGGACAACCCTTCACCTGACCTCATTACAGCCTTGGTTAAAAACATGGACCAACGAGCTGAAGTGAGAATAACTGCCCTTGACATCAAGGCCACCTTTGACAGAGTGTGGCATCAAAGAACCCTGGAAACACTGGAGTCAATCAGAATTGGGGAAGTACTTCATTAATGGGAGTTGTGCCTATCATAAAGGAAGATAATTGTGGTTGTTGGAGGTTAGTCACATCAGCAGGAGTTCTCAGGTTAGTGTTCTCCAACAAACCATTTTCAGCTGCTTCATCAATGATCTTTCCCTCCATTATAAAGGTCAGGAGTGGGGATGGTTGCTGCTGATTGCACAATTTCAGCACCATTTGCAATAAATAAAAGAACAAAAAAAAAATTACAACACAGGAACAGGGTCTTTGGCCCTCCAAGCCTAAGCCAATCCTGATCCTCTATCTAAAACTGCCGCCTACTTTCCAAGGATCTGTATTCCTCTGCTCCCTGCCCATTCATGTATCTGTCTAGATACACCTTAAATGACGCTATCATGCCCGCCTTTACCACCTCCACTGGCAATGCATTCCAGGTACCCACCACCCTCTGCATAAAGAATTTTCCACGCATATGTCCCTTAAACTTTCCCCCTCTCACCTTGAACCTGTGACCCCTAGTAATTGAGTCCCACAATCTGGGGAAAAGCTTCTTGCTATCCACCCTGTCTGTACCTCTCATGATTTTGTAAATCTCAATCAGGTCCCCCCTCAACCTCTGTCTTTATAATAAAAATAATCATAACTTAGCTAGTGCCCTCCATACCAGGCAACATCCTGGTGAACCTCCTCTGCACCTTCTCCAAAGCATCCGCATTCTTTTGGTAATGTGGTGACCAGAACTGTACACAGTATTCCAAATGTGGCCAAGCCAAAATCCGACACAACTGTAACATGATCTGTCAACTCCTGGACTCAATACCCCCACCAATGAAGGAAAGCATGCCGGATGCCTTCTTGACCACTCTATCGACTTGCATTGCCACCTTCAGGGAACAATGGACCTGAACACCCAGATCTCTCTGCACATCAATTTTCCTCAGGGCTTTTCCATTTTCTGTATTGTTCGTTCTTGAATTGGATCTTCCAAAATGCATCACCCCACATTTGACCAGATTGAACTCCATCTGCCATTTCTCTGCCCAACTCCCCAATCTATCTATATTCTGCTGCATTCTCTGACAGTCCCCTTCACTGTCTGCTATTCCACCAATTTTAGTGTCATCTGCAAACTTGCTAATCAGACCACCTATACCTTCCTCCACATCATTTATTTATAATCACAAATAACAGTGGTCCCAGCACAGATCCCTGTGCAACACCACTGGTCACAGGTCTCCACTTTGAGGAACTTCCTTCCACTACTCTCTCTCTCCTGTTGCTCAGCCAGTTATCTATTCACCTAGCCAGTATATCTACCCTTCTTAAACAAGGCAACAACATTAGCAATTCTCCAGTCCTCCAGGACCTCCCCCGTGTTCAAGAATGCTGCAAAGATATTTGTAAAGGCCCCAGCTAGCTTCTCTCTAATTTCCCTCAGTAACCTGGAATTGATCCCATCCAGATCTGGGGACATGTCCATCTTAATGCCTTTTAGAATACCCAACACATCCTCCCTCCTTATGCTGACTTAACTGAGAGTAATCAAACATCTATCCCTAATCTCAACATCCATCATGTCCCACTCCTCAGTGAATATCGATGCAAAGTACTCATCAAGAATCTCACCCATTTGCTCTGACTCCATGCATAACTTTTCTCCTTTGTCCTTGAGTGGGCAAACTCTTTCTCTAGTTACCCTCTTGCTCCTTATATACGAATAAAAGACTTTGGGATTTTCCTTAACCCTGTTTGCTAAATATTTCATGACCCCTTTTAGCCCTCTTAATTCCTTATTTCAGATTGGTTCTACTTTCCCAATATTCTTCCAAAGCTTTGTCTGTTTTCAGTTGCCTAGACCTTATGTACACTTCCTTTTTCCTCTTGAGTAGTCTCACAATTTCACCTGTCATCCATGGTTCCCTAATCTTGCCATTTCTATCCCTCATTTTCACAGGGACATGTCTGTCCTGCACTCTAATCAACCTCTCTTTAAAAGTCTCCCACATAGCAAATGTGGATTTACCTTCAAACAGCTGCACCCAACCCACATTCCCCAGTTCCTGCCAAATTTTGCTATAGTTGGCCTTCCCCAATTTAGCATTCTTCCTAGAGGACCACTCTCGTCTTTGTCCATGAGTATTCTAAAACTTATGGAATTGTAATCATTATTCCCAAAGTAATCCTCTGCTGAAACTTCAACCACCTGGTTGGGTTCATTCCCCAACACCAAGTCCAGTATGGTCCCTTCCCAAGTTGGACTATTTACATATTGCTCTACAAAACCCTCTTAGCTCCAGACAAATTCTGCTCCATCTAAATCTTTAACACTAAGTGAATCCCAGACAATGTTGGGAAAATTAAAATCTCCTCTCATGACCACCCTGTTGCTCCAACATCTTTTCATAATTTGTTTACATATTTTTAATCTCTATCTCATGCTCGCTGTTGGGAGGCCCGTAGTACAGTCCCAACATTGCTACCACACCCTTCCTATTTCTGAGCTCTGCCCATATTGCCTCACTGCTCGAATCCTCCATAGTGCTCTCCTTCAGCACAATTGTGATATCTTCTCTGACCAAGTAATGCAACTCCTCCACCCCCTCTCAATCCTGCCTGAAGCATCTATATCCTGGAATATTTGGTTGCCGATCTCATTCTTCCTTCAACCAAGTCTCAGTAATACCAATAGCATCATACTCCTAGGTACTAATCCAAGCCATAAGTTCATCTGCCTTACCTACTACACCTCTCACATTAAAACAAATGCACCTCAGACCACCTGTCCGTTTGTGTTCATCATCTGCTTCCTGCTTACTCTTCCCATTAGTCAGGTTGACTTCATTATCTAGCTCCTTACAAGCTTTAGTTACTGCTTCCTTATTGTCCACTAACCTCTTCATTTGATTCCCAACCGCCTGCCACATTACTTTAAACCTCCTAACAGCATGAGCAAAAGCACCCGCGAGGACATTGGTTCCAATGCTGCCCAGGTGTAAGTCCGATTTATAATAGTCCCACCTCCCTCAGAACCAGTTCCAATTTCCCAAAAATCTGAACCCCTCCTCCTTGCACCATCTCTCAAGCTACTTTTTTACTATGTCTGTTCTGTCATTTCTACTGACTAGCACCTGGCACTGGTAGCAATGCTGAGATTACTACCTCTGAGATCCTACTTTTCAACTTGGCTCTTAACTCCCTAAATTTTGCTTGTAGGATCTAAATTATCTGATTCTGAAACAGTCCATGTCCACATGAAGCAACACTTGGATGACATTCAGACTTTGGGCTGATTAATAGCAAATAATATTGGCACAAAACAAGTGTCAGGCAATGGTCAGCTCCAACAAGAATGAATGTGAACATCACCCCTTGATGTTCAGTTGCATTACCATCACTGACTTCCCTCATACCTTGGGGGTTATCATTGACCAGAAACTGAATTAGACCAGCCATATAAATATCGTGGCTCCAAGAGCAGGTCAGAGGCTAGGAATTCTGCAGTGAGTAACTCACTTCCTGACTCCTCAAACTCTGTCATCCACAAGGCACAATTTCAACACCACTCAAGTAGTTTGGTATCATCCTGGATAAAATATCCTGCTTGATTGGCACCTCATCCACTCCCTTCAACTCCACTCCTTTTGCTCCCGATGCACAGAGTACAGAGTACATATTACTGACAAGATGCACTGCAGCAATTTACCAAAACTCTTCCAACAGCACCTTCTAACATCCTGACTTATATCACCTCAGCATGGGCTGCAGGTATATGAGAACACTACCAACTGCAAGATGCCTCCACACACACCATTCAAACTTACTGCCTGCTCACTACTGTTGGGTCAAAATCTTACAAATCCTAACACTGTGAGGTTCCTGACACGCTAAGAATTGCAGCTCATCATCGCTTTCTCCAGGTGGGAATTTGGGATGGGCAACAAATACTGGCCTAGGCAGCAATGCCTACATCCCATGAACAAAGAAAGCAGAACTCTTCTATTATTGTACTGGAATGGTGGCATAGTATCCTGGTCAAAGTTAACTGAAGTCTCTGAAGGCATGAACTCTCCTTTCCATTTCTGGCTCAGAGGCAAGAATATCGCTATAAGGTGGCATCTAAGATCCCAAAACTTGTGAGCTTTATTTCAGTCCTTTGGGTACAGGCCCCTTCTGTGATGTATTCATAGCATGCATTTAGTTAGTTGGGAAAAGAATGAAAGTATTGCGACAAACACAGATGATTAATGTATATATCTGCATTAAAATAATTCAACCGAATCTTGCACAATAAACTATATTGTATGCGAGGGCTATTTACAGGCATTGCTACGCAAATTTTCAGCAAAAGTACCAGTGTTACAATGATGTGCAATAATTCTAGGAAAAGACAATTTGCAAATGTTTCAATGGATGGATGGTCTGTGCTGATAGAATCAGTTTAAATTTATCAAACAAAGCACTGAATCTTTCAGTGCACTTTGGCAGGTTTCAACAGTGGCCAGGCCACGTTTCAACCATCATTACTGTTGTCCCTCATATAACCACTTTTGGCTGCAGAAATTACCAAAGCAGTCAACATAATTTACCAAAACCTTCAATTCTTGAAAGAACAACAAATGCACGAGTTCAGTCATTTAAGCTTCAGACAAACTGATGGTTAGCATTACAACACAAAAAGCTGAATAGCTGCAGAGGTGACTCTGAAGGACACAGTTTTATGCACATGCAGCAATAGCACTAAATCAGTTATGATGTGGTCAGCATAGCAACAACAATCGCTTGTGTGTTACTTCAACTAATGTACCCAAGGCTCAGACTGTTGTGCGAAGTGACTTATCCTCAAGTCAACATATTCACGTCAAATTCTTGTAAAAAGACAATCAAATGAAATGGTGTTTGGCACTCTAGCCAGAAATACATTGTATAAGAGATAAAAGTTGTTCAGTTTGCCACAATACTGCCCTCAATTCACCTTCCCAGCAGGGGCAAATGTTACTTAGACTTGGATTGGATTTTGTTTTAAAAATAAGCATGACATGAGCAATTAGGAGAGTGCAATTTATCAAACATTTAATCTGTTGAAATTGGATTGTTTTCAGAGAGGAAAGAAAACCCATTGCATAAATTGCTTTAATGTATAACTTTCACTTCTATGAAATTTTTTGATATCTGATAACGCCTTAAAAACTCATCGGTGTTTTTTTGGAGCAGCTTATGTAGCCATGGCATGGGGCTCTGATGAAGACATGAGAACCACGTCTGCCAACAGCAACAACATCAGCTGCAGTCTTAGCTACTTCTTCCTCCACCAACAAAGGGGATAAAGACAGAGGTCAGCGTGATCATGGTGATATCTCTAACACAGGGCACACAAATAGAGGATCCTCTTTCTTGACATGTCACATGAAGCTCAGATTTTCTTAGCAGTCTGTTGCTGACATCTTTCATGCTCTGAAGCAAGAACTCGTTAATTATGGACCAAGTAGGAATGCATTACCAGTGGCTGTTACTGCACTGAAAGAGAAGGGGGACCCGTGAGGAAAGGACTTTCCATGCATCTTTTTAGTCTTCTGACAACTGAAGTCTCAGGAATTCATGTTAAGAGCAGCTCTAAAGGTTTGTCCAAAACAGCTTTCACTGAATCTCTACAATGTGGAAACAGGCCATTAATCCCGACAAGTCTACACTGACCCTCTGAAGAGTAACCCACCCAGACCCTTCTCCTAACTAATGCACCTAACCTATGGATCCCGGAACACTATGGGTAATTTAGCATAGCCAATTCATCTAATTGGTTTGCGGGAGGAAACTGGAGTATCAGGAGGAAACCCATGCAGACCTGGGGAGAACATGCAAACTCCACACAGTTACCCAAGGCTGGAATCGAACCTGGGTCCCTGGTGCTGTGATGCAGTAGTGCTAACCACTGAGCCAATGTGTCAGCTAGCTTTAAACAGAAATCCTTTGTTCACCGTGCTCAATTTTTGAAATTGGTGTGAAAATCTGAAAATGGTTCTGGACTTCTTGTCCAGATCCTCTTCTCCTTGATCTCTCCACTACAAGCAGATTTATCTCCTTAAAATGCTGCCCTTGTTCTCCCACACATCCACCATTATCCTCTCATCTCACTGTTACCAGTACATTACAGATCATCACCCAAGACCACAGACGCTGACTTCATTAGTAATTCTCACATATCACAAAAAGATGAAAATAAAACTGACCCTCAACTGCTTGATCAATCCAGGCCACAATAAATATCGTCATCTCTCCATTTCTATTTCCAAAACTTTCTGTAATTGCAGAATCATTCTGCAAGCCTTGAAGACAATCCCAAATTTCTCCTCTCCACCCCATGATACCTCGTCCCTTTTTTGACTAATCCCCCCCCCCCCCCCCCCCGATGCCAGGTACAAGTTCATTTGAGGGTAAAGATTAATCCCAGTTTAAATTTCACTAACCAACTGTTTTTGACTATGCAAATATTGACAGATATGTAGCATGTTCAGCACTTTGTTTTTATTTCATCCATCTAATCTTATTTTTACACTGAAACATTTTAGATTGTCTTACTGTCCATGTATTCATCTATGTCGAAGAGTGTGGTGCTGGAAAAGCACAGCAGGTCAGGCAGCATCCGAGGAGCAGGAGAATCAATGTTTCGGCATAAGCCCTTCATCAGGAATGAGGCTTGTGGGCCGGGGGGAAGCTGAGAGAGAAATGGGAGTGTGGTCTCCAGCATCTGCAGTCCTCACTTTCTTCTATATATTCATCTATCACATTTGTTAATTAATGCGGTTTTCAAATAAAATCACTTTATAAGATTGGAAAATGGGAAAGTTCAAAATGAACTTATTTATTCTGTGAATTTATCTTCATTTATTGTAGAAAGGTCATGTTGAGCTAAAATCCTGATAGGATTACTTATGGTGGTTGTAGATGTAGCAAGTTCAAGTTAGAATAGGAAAGAAACTGTGGGCTAAATTTTAAAGGGTTACCCAAGACAGGAAAACAAGCAGCTGAGTCTGTAAATTGGAGTACGTGCTCTCAATGCCTTGCCTGATGCTGGTACACCCACACCCACCATGCATTTTATAGACAGCAGATGTATATCGATATCCTTTAAAATTCAGACCACTGTTTGTCATATTCTAACTTGAATCTGCTATATCTGCAACCACAAGTGGTACTATCATATTTTAACTTAATGTAATGTTTCTACAATAAATGAAGATAAACTGACTCAACTGAAATCCTGAAGTGAATTATTAATGGCCACTTGAAGCTCTCATTCCAACATTGCTCCAATCCAACAAACAAGGTGAGAATCTCCACCCAATAGGATGCATGGGAGAACGAGGGCAGCAATAAGTAGTTGGGTACATTCAAACCTGTGGGTTACTGGTAAGTGAAAGCCACTTTCATTGTCCTTCCAACATGTTCCCATTCCTCATTTACCGAAGCTTCCAAACGTAAACCTGACCCCATGGATTTCCCTAATATATGGGTCCAGCACTGAAGGCCACTCTCTGCAGCATCAGCAATGGCCAACACTTTGCTTGATGCCACTGATCAGAAACCACATCAAGTAATACCTCCTTCTGAAAATGGAGTGAAGACTCACCTTTGTACTATTTGAAAGGTCCGTAGCCTGAAAATTTAAGGGGGTAAGCAGACAAAGCAGAGGTAGACTCATCCCCAAAATCTGTGCTGGGGTGCAAGGAGCCTTGTATTTATTTTGGCCACCCTAAGTCAAATGCTGTGCTATGGACAAAACTTTACCTGAGGGAATTGCTGGGGAATAACTGATTCAATTTAGACAGATGCAAGAGTTGTATCTACTCTAGAAACCAACAAACACCTCTCAAATTTTGACATTTTAAGACCATGCAGTATAATTTAATCCACTGGCACAAAGATGTGAGTACAATTATATTTACCCTGATGCACACATTTATCGAAATATTCTCATTCTGGTCGCAAGTGAGAAACATATTGCTTAAAAACTACTATTTGTTGGTACAAATCTGTTACACAAAGAGACAGTAAAACAATTTCAGAAGGAGACTTAAAATTGCCATGCAAACATTGAAGCAGAGCTGGTCCTCAATGCAATTGCAGTTTGTCTGTCAGCTATACAGTTGTAACTGACCATCATGTGGATGATGTTCCTGAGGATCATTATCATGTTAACTAAGTACAGGACAAGGGTAGAATCTGATTTGCCTTCAAGACTTCATTCTGCTGTCTCTAGATGAGGCAACAACTGCACCGAACCATATAACCATGGGTCACCAACACCCATACCAAATACAATGACTGCCGCTATTGAGGAAACTACTTCTATTGATTGCCTGTGCTGATTTATGTTTTGTAAAATTAGCAAGCAATATAATTAGAAAGCAGAAACAAAAACAAAAGTTGCTGTAAAAGCTCAGCAGGTCTGCCAGCATCTATAAGAAAAAAATCAGAGTTAACGTTTCAGGTCCGATGACTTTCCTCAGAACTGGAGGAATGGTCCGAGGGTTACCAGACCTGAAATGTTAATTCTGATTTCTCTTCACAAATGCTGCCAGACCTGCTGCACTTTTCCAGCAATTTCTGTTTCTGTTTCTGATTTACAGCATCTGCAGCTCTTTTGGTTATAATTAGAAAACAGGTAGATGAATCATAATAATGTCAGAAAGGTTTTTGGATAAAAGATCAAAACATTAATTCAATTCTGGTGGTCAAATTCCAGTTCTTCTCTCTGTACTTCTTCCTGCAATTATTTCATTGTTCCTTTCAATAACTACTTATTGAATACTGAATTTGTAACTCAGCTTTATCCTAGATAAGATTCAGCATCAATTTTATGACCTGTATATTAGTAAATATATTTAAACAAAGGCACATGCCCATGTTTTAGATCAGTGAGTGCTGGTTTGGTTCACCATGGTTTGTATTTCATTATTGGCCAAGTATTGCACAGTATTCCATTTCTAAATCCACAGAATGTAGTTTACAGCTATTTGTTTGCACTGTAGTTATGATTAGATTACTTACAATGTGGAAACAGGCCCTGCGGCCCAACAAGTCCACACCAACCCGCCAAAGCGCAACCCACCCAGACCCATTCCCCTACATTTACCCCTTCACCTAACATTATGGGCAATTTAGCATGGCCAATTCACCTAACCTGCACATTTTTGGACTGTGGGAGGAAACTGGAGCACCTGGAGGAAACTCACACAGACACGGGGAGAATGTGCAAACTCCACACAGACAGTCGCCTGAGGTGAGAATTGAACCCGGGTCTCTGGCGCTGTGAGACAGCAGTGCTAACCATTTGCCAATGTGCCGCCCACATTCCTATAAACTAACTTGTTCAACCTGAATATAGGCACAGAACTTAATTTAGTAATTGAATGAGAGTCTCAATTTTAAACTTTGCTCTTAGCCTAACAAATGACAGAAAGTAAACTACCATAACACATCTATGAGATGTAATTGCTCTATTTCAAACTTATAAACTGTATCTGAAACAAAATACTTTATGCGGAAATCAAAATGAAATCAAAATTACTGTGGATCACAAAAATGACTAACACCAGCAATGAGTTTAGCTCAAGCCATTACAGAAGTAGTTATCTCTCCTAGTGAAATCTACTGGTTGGCACCATGTAACACTAGTACGGTAAATGTGATAATGTTTCAAATCTTATGACAAAAAAATGACAAAACAAAATTTTCTTTAAAAATGTCTTTAAATCTTACTCTGTTACGTTGAGCAAAGTTGTTATGACAAATTGGTATAGTCCTTCATGTTTGTGCAAACTGAGTGTTCCATCGTCATATTTGGTGCATTTTATTTGCCCACAGTCAGTCAGTCTCAGTAGCTACATATAAAGTGAATGGTGTATAGATTCCTTGTAGAGACTTCTCTATTTGCTGTGATAAAAGTGATCCACGCAAACCAAATCACCACTCGCTGATATAAAATGTGGGCATGGATGATCAAACTGACAGCCCCAACAATGTGCCTTTGTTTAAATACATTTGCTGATGTGCAGCTTATATTCACTTATGTTTGACTGAGCATCCAGAAGGCATATTGGCAGGGCTGGGTCAAAGGGTCAAGTAACCTACTCTCACTCCCAATTCATACTTTTCAATGTTTAGTTTCTGCACTGATCTCCAATGTAACATCAGATCCCCCAGTCCTCAGCAAGATTTGTATGTTTTTGGGGAATACAGGCAGCTAGCTTTAAAAGAATTCAGGGGCAATCAGAGAAGAATAGCAAATATCGAAAGAAAATGAGAGACATCACAAGAAAAACAGATTAAAAAGTAGGTGAAAGGCTGAAAACAAATTTGTAAGTGTTAAAATATATCCTTTAAACCAAATTGCTGTGCAGTTTAGTAGCTATGGGGCTATTTTGTGGCTCAGGCAAAAATCCAACATATTCTGGATTAGTGGTGCTGGAAGAGCAAAGCAGTTCAGGCAGCATCCGAGGAGCAGTAAAATCGACGTTTCGGGCAAAAGCCCTTCATCAGCCCTTTATTTCTGATGAAGGGCTTTTGCCCGAAACGTCGATTTTACTGCTCCTCGGATGCTGCCTGAACTGCTGTGCTCTTCTAGCACCATGAATCCAGAATCTGGTTTCCAGCATCTGCAGTCATTGTTTTTTTAGTTGAAAAATCCAACATAGCCTAGAAGCTCAAAAGGTTCTCTCTCACGTAGCAACTGTGATTCAGGACCAGATCCCAAGATTCTGATCATGTTTTTTTGACTACAATGACTTACTGATGAGGCTAAACTACAGGGAAAGGTTGGGGGCAGGGAGGACGAGGGTTAGAGAGTGAATGAGATAACTGGAATATGACAAACAAACATTTCTCAATTAGGATGGTTATTTCTGCCTTGGCCCACATCCCCACAACAATACCCTAAATTTACTTTTCATTTGACCTGATGCAGTGTACTCCAAGTTGATTTTAAATTTCAACATTAATGATGGAAAAAACAAATAGCTGAACACAATCTCAGAGATAACTAATCCTACTCAAAGACAAATAAGAGGAAAAGGTGGTAAAACTACATCTGGCAGAATGCAGCATTTGAACAGACAATGTGTGAATTCTGAACATCATTCTAATGTTTTCATGACTATGTTTGGACAACTATTTGAATGTTATTTATAAAACTATTTGCACTTTTGGATGAATAGAGTAAAATAGCTGTTGAGATAAAATAAATCTATATTAATTAGAAGATCACCACCTAATCTAAAAAGGTTATAAATACTGAAAGATGATTTATTGTCTAATATGCTAATATTCCAATTTGCACCTTAAACACAGTTAACATTTGCACAGCTGAGGCCTTGATCTTCTCCCCTGCTACCTCTCCAGAACAACAAACTTCCACTTCTGTTTCTGGGTTTCTATATATATATATATCCAGAAACTATGGCATTTTCAATATCTTTTGCACTTTCAAAACATATTGATGGGATTTAAGCACCTCAATACTATAAATAATTAACTATATTATCAATTTGTATAGACAGCATACAAGTGACTCCATGAAACTGATTTGATTCATTGAGTCAAGAGATGTGAATATACAGACTACATCTTGAGTCATGAGCCTTGTGCTGGTTACGGGAAATGTCAAAATTGCTTAGATATTTCCCAATAACATTTATTAGCTGGTCAATTGAATCTATAAGGAAAATATCATGCATGATCGTCATCAAACGTCACAAAAATACCAGATGCAGAAATCCATCAGTTTCTGAAATTGCATATTGGGCTATTCTCAAGCAATGTGAATGAGCTGCCTGTGACCGTCGTCCCTTCAAAGAGCTTGCTATTCGGCTGGTGTAAATGTTGTGCCAACTGAAAGTCAACTCTAACCCTTACCCAGAGAAGCAGCACTCCACAAGAACATCATCATTGATTTTAGTGATTGTCTCAATGGTTGTAGAGCTATTACAATGAAAGTCGAGCTGCATACGTCTATGTCTAAGGAAGTTATGGCATTGTGTAAGTAACTGTACATGTTGCTCAACTTTTTAAAATTCATTCTTGGGATACAGCATTATGTTTCTGAAAAGGCTTTCGGTAATCTCCTCATACACCTGAGGTTTCATGGCATATTAGGTTTATTTGTACTCCTGTGCTGAAAATGTGTTGCTGGAAAGGCGCAACAGGTCAGGCAGCATCCAAGGAACAGGAAATTCGACGTTTCGGGCATAAGCCCTTCATCAGGACTCCCGTGACTCACCTTCTATTGTTTCATTCCATTGTTTTCAAAATCATTCATGGGTTGTGGACATCACTCGGTGGGTCAGCATTTATTGTCCATACTTAATTACCTTTAAAATGATTCTGGTCAGACACTGTCTTGAATTGCTGCAATCCTTGGCATGCAGACACACTCAATGCAGTTCGGAAGGGTGTTCCAGGATTTTGAAAAAGTGACTGTAAAGGATTGGCAAGGAAGGTATGTGCCTTGGAGGGGAACTTTAAGGTTGTGGAGCTCACGTGCATCTGCTGCCCTTTCCCTGTGTGGTGCAGGTGTTTGGAACGTTCTGTCCAAGTAGCCAGGGGGTGTAGCTACAGTAGATTTTAGGGATGGTACACACAAGAGTGTCAGATGTGAATGGAATGAATGTTGAAGATGATGGATGGGATCAAGAGGACTGCGTTGTTCTGGATGGTGTCAGGCTTCGTGAGTGCTGCTGCAGCTGACTTCATCCAGATAAGTAACGAATAGTCCATCAAGCCCCTAACTTGTGTCTTGTAGATGGAACAAGTTTTGGGAGTCAGATGATCAGTGACTTGCTGTAGAATTCCTTGCCTCTGATATGCTCTTGCAGCCATAGTATGTGTGTGGTTGGTCCAGTTCAGCTTCAAATCAGCAGTAAGCCCCCAATATGTTTATAGTGGAGAATTAAGCAACAGTAATGTATTTGAATGCCAAAGGGCGTTAGTTAGATTCTCTCTTGAAAGAAATAGCCATGGCCTCACTTTTTTTTAAACACACTCCACTAATCCTGATATCAGCAGTGGAACTGATTATTAGTAATAATTAAATGTGATCCCCCAGACATCAAAAACACATCACATGATTGTACATTTAATTTAAAATCACATTCGCAACACGCAGTTGATTAGAACATTCTAAATGAGCACAATAAAAACTGAAACAAAAAAAACCCAGAAAAATGAAGTGTCTTGGGGCCTAAGTACTCCTGTGGGATTTTAGGAATGTGACTATGTAATTTGCAAAGCAGCCCCATTTCGAGTTATGCACCGGCTCGTGAAAGTATTTGGTGATTAATATTCTTCAGACGGTTGGTACTTAGTTAGCACTGAACTCACCAGTAAACTGTTGAAATTTGTGTGGTATCTTTGGCTGTTTTCTGATCACCATTTGAAATCTCAAATCTCTTCCTCCTTACTTGGTTAGGCAACTAGATTGAGACACTCAAAACCTAGCTTCTCCCAGACGAACAAATGCGAGTGACACAAAAATCAAACTGTAAAATCTCCAATGTTGCAATATTGTATATTATCATGAAACGCTTAAAGATCCTGTGATCTTTTTCTGGTTGAATAAACTGAACTTTCCCCTGATATATACTGGCATGCCGCGGTTTGCTCATTCTATTTCGTCCTTATCTGGCATCAACATAAATGTCAATTGTCCAGTCTTTGTTCAGACAGACAGCTGCTTTGAGGTACTGTGCATATTCTAGTGCTTTCTACAGAAAGCTTTTATTTTTAGCTAATAAAAGCAAAATACTGTGGATGTTGGAAATCTTAAACAAACATAGAGAATGCTGGAGAAACCCAGCAGGACTGGCTGCAATGTGGACAGAGAAACAGATATGGCTCGTATCAGACTTGGAAGATGACAATGTTTCTCTCTGTAGATCCTGCCAGAACTGCTGGGTTTCATTAGCATTCTCTGTGTTTGTTTCATTCTTATCTTCTCCAGCAGCATTTTGTATGGAGTTTCAAATGTCTCTTGCTGGCTCAGACCCTGCAGGTAGAATTTAATAACAAGTTTTCTTCTCTTGTTTATTCCCATCATTGGAAAGATCAATACTTTTTCAATGACTATATCATTGAGAGAGGTTTCTTGCTCTCATTTATCAGTTTCTCTGCTGCTCTATCATTTTGCTTCATTTCATATTCAACTTACTAGGCCATTAACTTTCTGTTCCACTTGATTGAACATTTCTGCCACATGTCTCCCATCTACCAAATAACCTTAAATGATTTCAGTTTTGTCAAGTTGTCATCTAAGATTCATTCACCTTCTGTCATCATTGGAATTCTGACAACTCCAATTCCTTCACCTGAACCTTCCCTTCTTGAAAATCATTAACGAAGTCATTTACTAAGCAGGATTTCAGCAAAGACGTGAAGCATGAAAGAGTTGATCAAGACAGTATTACATTGATGAAAGAGACAGAAAATCTGAAATGGGTTAGTTAGACTAAAGGATGAAAAAGTGTAATGAGCCAGCAAAGTACATCTCAGCAGAAAGAAAGTTATTAAGGTTCTATTGAGTGTGTGGTATGTTGAAGAACTGGAGAGTAGATAACATAGTACGAATTTATATAAATGTGAACAGCTGAATGGGTTGACACAAGCCATGGGGGAAATGTTAAGTCTTGAACTAATAGTGAAGTTTGTCTGAGTTAAAAGAGGAGGGAAAAAAAGATAGAAGGTGATAGCACAGATTCCAAAAGGAATAACTGTGCTATATAACTTGTACAAGCGTTTGAGGGGGTAACAAACATTGTAGATGGTAAGTGCAGTGGATGTCATATACATGGACTTCAGAAAAGCCTTTGATACAGTATCACACAAGAAGCCATTAAAAAAGCATAAAAGGTACCGAAAAAGAGGGGAGAAACAATTGCAATTTATTCAAAAGAAATAAAAGAGTCAGGGCTGAATTTCCAACAGGATTTAAGAAAACTCACTGATGCACTTTTGTCACTCACATAATGCACACAAGATCCATGTGTGACATTACAGGGATTTTCATCTTTTCAACAGGTTTCGGTTTGTTGTGTACTTTGTGCATTGCAATAGAATGCATGGGGAGCATGCATGCAGAAAGGATCCAGTTCAAAACACTGCCTCAGTTCTCCAACACCACAACACATCACATTCCAACATTATTCAAAAGTTTTCTAAACATTATCCAAGTCCCCTCTCATTCTTCAATGACACCCCGCTTCCCCTCCAATTTCACTAACACCCCCCCATGTACTTCACATTCACTCCAACACAACAGCACAACTCTCTAAACATTACCCCATGCCCCTTCACATTCTCGCAAGAGACCCCTCCTCATCTTCCTCCATTCCAGATCAATGTTCCCCATACATAGTCCAAAGCTACACACCAACATACACACTATTAGCACCCAGGAACCACGCAAGAGTGATAGAAATTATTTTTAAAGTCACTGAAAAACCATTCAACTTATAATATTATAAGAAAACACTGAATTCAAATTCAATATGAATAATACTGCACTAAAACACCCAAGGGGAAAAAAAAACATAATCCTTATTATATTTTTAAGCAAACTATAAATTATTTTTAAAAATCTGTTATTATAAGCTTTCAGAAGTTTCAATTATTCTTCTGAAGTTTCAATTATTCTTGGATCAAATAGATTATCTGCTGAAGGAAGCTTTTGAAACCCAGCCAAGCAAAAAGCCCAGCTCCATCGACAAAACAAAATCGATTTCCACTTCGATACTGATTTCCTGGCATCAATGGAGAGTGAAGCTGATGTAAATCATTTTTCCTAAATTCAGAGACTTTTTGAAAATAAGGAAGATGTTTCAATGCAATTAAAAACATGACAACAGAGGGTTTTTAAAAATGCATCGTGGTAATGTGGACTGAAATGGAGACATACAATAATGTATGCGTGCAATTGTACAGTGCACAGCACATCCCCAAGATAAAAATCACTCAACACCAGGTTATAGTCCAGCAGGTTTAGTTGGAAGCACTAGCTTTTGGAGCACTGCTCCTCCATCAGGTGGTTGTGGAGAATAAAATTGTAAGACTCAATTTATAGCAAACGTTTACAGTGTAATGTAACTGAAATTATATATTGAAAAAGACCTGGATTATGATCTGTACTTACAGAATTGCATTTTACTCTGCTCAAAAACTGCATGAATCCATGTAAGATTCTGTAAATCCAATTTTTAGATTAGATTCAGTCTGACAATTATGGCACAGACAGTCTCATACAGGGAAGCTCACACCTTCAATACATTATCTGGGCCAACATGACACCTATCTTAAAGTTCACTTGAGAATGTAACTCTTTAAATCCGTTTTGTGATTTACATTTGGAAGAACTGAAACCAACATGGTCATTCTAAAAGATGACAAACTTAACAAACAATCCAGGTATTTTCAATATAAGATTTCAGTTACATCACACTGTAAACTTTTACTATAAATTCTGTGTCTTACAATTGTGTACTCCACAACCACCTGAAGGAGCAGTGCTCCAAAAGCTAGTGCTTTCAACTAAACCTATTGGACTATAACCTGGTATTGTGTGATTTTTAACTTTGGAGACCCCAGTCCAACACCGGCATCTCCAAGCCATGACATCCCTTAGATACTCTTTGCATTAAAAATAATTCAACATTACAACACAACACCAAAATAATGAGATATGCAGTTGTCAAAATATTTTA
Organism: Hemiscyllium ocellatum; assembly: GCF_020745735.1. Classification (NCBI taxonomy): domain Eukaryota; kingdom Metazoa; phylum Chordata; class Chondrichthyes; order Orectolobiformes; family Hemiscylliidae; genus Hemiscyllium; species Hemiscyllium ocellatum. Next base: position 37,238,009 of record NC_083413.1, read on the forward strand.
CACTTATCTTACAGAACTTGTTGAAAGGGTTTCCACTATGTTCATGGACTCTCAAACCTGAAAGTGCCTTGAATGAGCTTTTGAAAACCTGCACCAGCAGACAGAATTTTTTTAAAAAATTCACTTGGAGGACTTGGGAGTCGCTGGCTGGCTAGCAGTTATTGCCCATCCCAATGACAAGATGGCACAGTGGTTAGCACTGCTGCCTCACAACACCAGGAACCTGGGTTCGATTCTCACCCTCAGGCGAGTGTGTGCGTGTGCGTGTGTGTGTGTGCGTGCGTGTGCGTGTGCGCGTGTGTGTGTGCGTGTGTACGCGTGTGTGTGTGTGTGTGTGTGCGCGTGTGTGCGTGTATGTGTGCGTGTGTGTGTGGAGTTTGCACACCGTCTCTGCATGGGTTTCCTCCAGGTACTCTGGTTTACTCCTAAGTCCAACAATATGCAGGCTTAGCCATGGGAATGTGGGGTTATGGTGTTAGGGTAGGGGGGGATACTCTTTGGAGGGCTGATGTGGACTGAAATGGAGCGAATAGCCTACATTGAACTTTTAGGGATTCTATCATTCTAGTTGACCTTGAGAAAGTGGTGGTGAGTCGCTTTCTTGAACTGCAGCACTCTACATTCTGTAGGTTGACTCACAATGCCTTTAAGGAGGGAATTTCAGGATTTTGACCCAGTGATACTGAAGAAAAGGTGGTATATTTCCAAGTCAGGATGGTAAATGGTTTGGGGGTGGCGGGGGTCTTCCAGATAGTGCTGTTCCCACATACCTGCTGCCTTTGTCCTTCTAGATAGAATTGGTCATGCGTTTGGAAGATGCAGTATCATGACCTTTGATGAAGTTCTACAGTGTGTCTTGCAGATAGTGGGAAAGAGTGTAGATGCTTGTGGATGTAGTGCCAATCAAGCAGACTGTTTTGTCCTGAATGATGTCAAGCTTCTAAAGTGTTGTTGGAGTTGCATCCATCCAGGCAAATGGGGAGTATTCTTTCACACTCCTGACTTGTGCTTGTAGATGGTGGACAGGCTTTAGGGAGTCAGGTGCGACTCTAACCACCAGACAGTTTGCCCTCTGACACTCATTAATTCCAGTTTTTCTAGGGTTCCTTGATGCCACACTCAGTAGCCTGTCAAGGGGCTGTCACTCCCACCTCACTTCTGGAATTCAGCTCTTTTGTCCATGTTTGAACCATGGCTGTAATGTGGTCATGAGCTGAGTGACACCTTCCATCACTTTACTGATGATCGAGAGTTGGCTGATGGATGAGAATTGGCTGGGTTAGATTTGTCCTTCTTTTTGTATACATATCATACCTGGGCAAATTTCCATATTGTCAAGTAGATGCCAGTGTTGTAACTATACTGGAACAGCAAGTTCTGGCGCACAAGTTTTCAGAACTATTGTCGAAATGTTGTCTGGACCATAGTCTTTGCATTATTCAGTGCCTCCAACCATTTCTTGATATCACGTAAATCATGTTGGATTAAGATTGGTATTTGTAATGCTGCAGACTGCTGGGGGAGGCCGAAATAGATCATCCACTCAGCACTTCCAGCTGAAGATTACTGTGAAAGCTTCAGTCTTATCTTTTGCACTGATGTGTTAGGCTCTTCCATCGTTGAACTTGGGGATATTTGCAGAGCTTCTTCGCGCAATGACTTGTTCAATTGTCCACCACTATTCACGACTGGATGTGATAGGATTGCAGAGCTTAGATCTGATCCATTGGATGGGGGATCACTTAGCTCTATCACTTGCTGCTTTTGTTGTTGGCATGCAAGTAGCTTCACCAGATTGACACCTCTTTGTCAGGTATGCTCTCCTGCACTCTCCGCTGAACCAGGGTTGATCTCCTGGCTGAAAATGTGTTGCTAGAAAAGCGCAGCAGGTCAGGCAGCATCCAAGGAGCAGGAGAGTTGACATTTCGGGCATGAGCCCTTCTTCAGGGTTTCCAGCAACATTTTCAGCTCTGATCTCCAGTCCTCACTTTCTCCTTGATCTCCTGGCTTGATGGTAACAGTTGAGTGGGGGATATGCTGGACGATAAGGTTACAGATTGTTCTGGAATTACAATTGTGTTGCTGGTGTTGGCCCACAGTGACTCATGGATGCCCAGTCTTGAGCTGTTAGATCTGTTCCATTTAGTACAGTGATAGTGTTGCATAATACGTTGAAGATATTCTCAATGTGAAAGAAGAACTGTGTCTCCACATGGACTGCCTGGTCACTCTTACTGATACTGTCTTTGTCAGATGTAACTGAAGCTGTAGGATTGGCAAGAATGAGGTTGAGTATGTTTGTCCCTTTTCTTGGCTCCACACCCCAGCCTAGCAGCTGTGGTTTTTAGAATCTGTCCAATAGTGCTGCTGCTGAGTCACTTTTGGTGGTGAACACTGAAAACCCACACAGAGTACATTTTGTATCCTTGTCACCCTCAGCGCTTCCTTGTTCAACACGGAGGAGTATTGATTCACCAGCAGAGGGATCATCAGCAGGACATTTTTTTGCCCATGTTTAACTTGAAGCCATGATACTTCTTGGGGTCCAGTGAATGTTCAGGATGTCCAGAGCAACACCTCCCAACTGTCTACCTTGATGTCCCCATTTTTGCTGGGTCTGTCCTGCTGGTGAGACCATCTGCTGTGGTGGGTTTCGAACCCAGGTGCCCAGAACATTACCTGAGTTTCTGGGTTAATAGTCTAGCAATAATACCACTAGGCCATCACTTCCCTCTTTGCAGGAGAAAATCCCATTTCCACCTTAATCTTAAAAATAGGGATCTTAAGGTCAGTGGCAGCTGGTATGCAATTTTTATACTAGACTTTCCAAACACACAAAAAGGCAAGCACTTAGGAATGCAAAGGAAAACCAGATTTCTTCAAGAAAAAGAGACATTGCCCTTGATACATTAAAATGTGCAGTTGCACCCAGGTGAAAGCCTGGTCTAGCAAAATTAAATGCAACTCTTTTCATTTTCAGAGTAGATGAATTTCATACTAGTGTTTCACAAGGTTCACTTTTGGGGCGACTTCACCCCATTGTGTATATCAACAATCTGGATTTTGAGGAAGGAAGCAAATGTATCACAGCCAGATTTACAGACCACACTAAAGTAGCTGGAAGGGCAGGTTGTGAGAGGGTTGCTAACAGTATATAGAGATATTGATAGGTTAAGTAATTTGGCAAATGGTGTATTATGTGGGAAAATATGAAGTTGTTCATTTTAGAATGGAGGACAAAATAACAGAATATTATTTAAATGGAGAGAAACTGCAAAAAGCTGTAACACAAAGGAACTTGGGTGCACTTGTGCATGAAACATGGGAAGCTAGGGTACAGGTCCAATAAGGCGAATGGAATCTTTTCCCTTATTTCAGAGGGGGTTGGAGTACAGGTGTAGGAAAGTCTTACTGCAGCCTGTGAGCAGTTTTCGTCTCCTTATTTAAGGAAAAATATCATTTTACTGGGGGCAGTCCAGAGAAGACTCAATAGGATGATCCCTGGTCTGGAGAGATTGCCTTATGAGCAAAGGCTAAACAGGTTGGGACTCATTGGAGTTTAGAAGAATAGGAGTGATCTCTTTAAAGCTCACTGGATTCCTAAGGGGATTGATAAAGTAAATTCTGAGAGGATGTTTCCCCTCATGGGAGAGTTCAGGACCAGATGGCATTGTCTCAGAATAACAGGGTGCAAATTTAAGGCTGAGATGAGGAGGAATTTCTTCTCTCAGAAGTTGAGAATCTTTGGAACTACTTGCCACAGAGTAATTTGGGGCAGAGCCTTTGTGTAAGGCTGAGGTAGTGGTATCAAAGGGAAAGGGCAGGAAAGTGGATGTGACGAGTGTCGGATCAGCGATGATCCTGTTGAATGGCAGAGCAGGCTCAATGGGCTGAATGGCCTACTCCTGTTCCTATTTTCTATGGACTTATGGATTTTGCCTAAAGGAAATGGGGCTCATTTTTCAAAACAGACATCACCGTTACTTCTTTAGAAAATTAAAGAATCCAGTAAGAAACACTGATAAAATAAGGAAGTGACAAATGGAACTTAATGCACAAAACATTAAAGGCAGCAGCTTAAGTTGCTATACTCTAAATAATTTTAATGGAATTCTAGGTTTTGTCATGAGACAGAGAGCATAAAAGCCAAAAGATAATGAACCTACATAAGACCTTAATGAAACTTCTGAGAGTTCCATGGAGCATTAGATGTTGCATTATGTCAATGATGCTGTGGTATGTGAAAATACAAATACAAAGCAAGATTAGTCATGTTGGTGCATTTTCATTCACACATTATAGAATGTGGCAATATGACTCAAGTATTTAACATAAAAGGATCGTGCAAGGTTGATCAAAGCAGGGTGTTCAGGAATACTAGTCACAGATAGATGGAACAACAGATATTAGATTATATGTAAGAGATTTTTCCTGTTAAGTCACACAGTTGTAGAATTTGTTTTCAGCATTACCAGTTGAAGGAGAAACTATGGGCTGAATCTTTTAAGCTTTTGATTTTTTTTGGCCAAGTGCGAATTACATTGAATATTTTGGAGGGTTTCTCGATGTGAGGCTTAGGGAGAGTTCTCTCTGAATCTTTCCAAACACACCTCAAATTATCTATCCCACTCATGGCATCATTCTCTTCAAATTTATATCCCATCTTATCACATGCCATGCCCAGAACAACTCACCAATCAGCAGATAGCTGCAAAACAAAACCTGGCATCTCTCACGCATCCACACCATCTTTGTAAAACTACTGAGCATCCTGACAAGCATTGGCATTCTGCCATTGCTACTCATTGGAAACAATGGCACAGCAGCCAGAGTGTCATGCTGCTCACTGCATGGCTGACATGTACAGCCTAATCTCACCCGATCTCCTTAATCGTTGTTTAACCAACAGGCAACACAGTTTGTTAAGGTGGCTAATGGTGTGTTAGCTTTTACTAGTAGAGGGTTTGAGTTTTGGAGCCAGGAGGTTATGTTGCAGCTGTACAAAACTCTGGTGCTGCCATACTTGGAGTATTGTGTGCAGTTCTGGTCACCGCATTAGAGGAAGGATGTTGAAACATTGGAAAGAGTACAGAGGCGATTTACCAGGATATTGCCTGGTATGGAGGAAAGGTCTTATGAGGAAAGGCTGAGGGACTTGAGGCTGTTCTCAGATGATCAGGGGATTAGATAGGGTGAACAGTGAGAGTCTTTTTCTTGGATGGTGATGGCTAGCACATGGGGCATCACTTTAAATTGTGGTGTGATAGATATAGGACAAATGTCAAAGGGTAGGTTCTTTACTCAGAGTGTAGTGAGGGCATGGACTTACCAACATTAAGGGCATTTAAACATTCATTGGATAAACATGTGGATAATAATGGAATAGTGTAGGTCAGATGGGCTTTACATTGGTTTCACGGGTCAGCGCACCATCAAGGGCCGAAGTGCCTGTACTGCGTTGGAATGTTCTATGTCCTACACCCTCTAAGTCACCATGACTTGTTCCAATGCCCACTGCTCAATGCCCATTCATCTTGTCATTGTCCAGTCAGGGAACATCATGTTGTTTCAAACATGTATATTTACAACTAGTGCAAGCGATCACAAACAAAACCACTGAAGACTGCATTCATCTGAAGCATGCAGACAAAAATGATGGCATTATGACCAACTAGTATTTTACATTCCATGATGGTCTGCTGGACTCAGCTTTTGTCCACTGGAAGTGGGCATCAATCAGGTCCTGTTGCAGCGTCTAACTCAACTGAGGTCTTTCATGCACAAGCAGAGCTTCCTCCTCCCCAGTATCCTTGTCCTCGTCCTCGTCTTTCTCCTCCTCACAAGACTGCTTCCATTCCCCTAGTTCCTCAGCATTTATCTGATCAGCTCATTGCCTGTTCCAATTGTGCAGGCCCCCAGCATGATAGGATGGTGGAGCATGCTCTGCTTGAATTGAAAAGAGGCCACCCCTGCCTCAGGTCCAAGCAGCCAAACCCAATCATCAGCACCATCATGTTCACTAATCACAGATTCACAGAACTGTAATGGAGCAGAGGGAGGTTATTCGGCCCAGCATGCCAGTACTGGCTCATTTCATGAGCATCATTATCTTGTGCCAATCACTTCATTTTCTCCCCATAACACTGAACAGTATTTTTAATTGAAATGATCATTCATTTTCCTCTTGAATTCTTCAATTGAACTAGCCTCCACTATACATCCAGACAGTGCATTCCATACTCACTGAGCAAAAATGTTTTAGCTGACTCCATCTTTGCTTTTTTTTTGGAGATCACTTCAAATCTATGCCCTGTTCCTTTTACAAACAGGAAAAGTTTCTCCCTAGCTACTGTACCCAGCTCCCTCATGGTTTAAAAACCTGCAGCAAAGTTCCTCTCAGATTGTTTCTCTCCAAGGAGAAAAGTTGCAACTTCTTCTATCTATCATATAACTGAAGTTCCTCATCCTTGGAACCTTTCCTGTAAACCAATTCGGTACTCTTCCCACTGCATTCACCTAAAAGGTGGTATCCAGAAGTTACACAATACTCCAGATGAGGTCCAACAAGTATCTTATACACAGTCAACATCATCTTCTTGCTCTTATATTCTGTGTCATTATTAATAAAGCTGAGAACACCATACACTTTGCTTACTGCTCTGTCTACCAATTACAATGATCTGTGCACATATACATCCAGGTCATTCTGCACCAGCATCCCATTCAGAGTTGTACCCCTAGTTAGTATTGTCTTTCTATGGTCTTCCTATCAAAATGCAAGACCTCACTCTTTTCTGCATCAACAAACTGAGTGAAGGTGTTGTGCTGGTTGAGTGATCAGCATGTTGTATCAAATAACTGAGTGCCTGCCCCACTCTGACCCTCTTCCCATTCCAGACCTATTCCGATCAATCATTTAACTTTTCATGGAATTCAACGGAGTTCATCATCACACTTAGATGATTGATGAAAAAGCTATGTTTCTCTCATCTCACATCATGCTTAGAAGTTCCACAAATGATGGGAGCATTTGCCCAGTACTCATCTCCTTTTAAGTCACTGCTGCTAACTTCGGTGTCACTGAGATGACATTGATAGATTTGTAAGCATCAATGTTATGGCGCAACACAACTTGATGTGTATTGGCTCCCCCAAGCACATTTACTCTGCATGCATTGCAAATGGGAAAGAAACAATTGCAAATGAAATGTAGCTGGAATTTGCAAATACTTGCTTCATGAATTTGCCACTTCAATGTCTTAAATCCATTCAATAGACATGGATCATGCACTTTCATTCATCATAGTGACACTGGCTCCACCCTGGGCATTGTCCCAGTTATCAGTTCCATTCCACATTTGGGGAATGGCAAATGATGACAGGGCATGTAGCTCACAGTGGGCACTGTCAGTATTGGGCTGTATCAGGTACCTCCCTATGCCCCTGAGTTTCCATATCTCCTTTTACCTCACTCTATCCCATCAACTTGCCAGAGGGAGGTACACCACTTTGATCTTTGCTGCCAATGGCCCTCCCTGCCCTGAACCCTGGTATCACACCTTAATGATGCCCAATTTCTTTATGCTACCCCAATGGAGGCCACAGCAGTGTCACTGTTAATCACATCCCTGCCTCCTATAGCTACTGATATCATTCCACATGCTCCCCTCACACATCGAGTTCGCTTCCTATCAGCATTCTGGTCCCCAGTTCTACATATGTCTCTGCTTACCACCCCATCCCTCAATAGCCTGGACTCCCCCATCTGCCTCTACAGGCCCACATGTACCTTCTGGAGTGATCAATCCCAAAACCGTACTCATCCCAGGCCTCGGATCATCTTTGACGAGCAGCTGCAAGACATGACTGATGCAAGACATGACTGATCCATGTCTGCATCTACAGCTCCCTGACAGATCATATGTGATGCCCCTGATTGCTTCTGGTGGATGTACAGGACTGACCGGGACCACAACAAGCAGCCTGTGGGCCTGTGCAAAAACCACTTCAATATGGCAATAAGCTTTGGATCTGCCAGAAGCACCAGTGTGCTAGCAGGCACAACACGGCATGGCATGGCATGGCCAAGCAAGACAAGGACCAAATACCAACAGCGCAAGCAAGCACCCTGGGATACAGCCTGGTCCAAACTGGGAGCTGGCTGTCTGTCACTGTGTGCCAATGCTCTTTATAGCAGCTTTCAAATGCTAGTTGTTGGTGTACCTGCATTGCAGGTCTATGTTTCATTTCATAAGTGGCAAGTGATTGGAGAACATTGAGAGGAGTTTGCCAATGCCAGTGGAAAAGGGCTACTTGTGACTAACGCTCTGAGATGCTGTTTGCTGCTGAGCATCATGGAGGCCTCATTTGACATCTCTGCCACAAATGTTACAATAGCTCAGTCCCACACAAAAGTCTGCCCTATGCCAACATTCAGGATTGATTCATTTGGTGCATAAAGGAAAAGGAATTATTAGAAGTCAAGAACAGAGTGGACAAATGTGATTAGAATTATTTACAAACAGGGAGGAGGAATATATTGGTTGAACCGAATTTATTGCTGTATTTGCAAATATCTAGTTCATAGTTAATTTGTTTTGGAATATACCTTTTTAACCGCAGGAATTAAAATTTTAACTGCAGATAAATAGGGGCATTTACTTGTAAAACTGATGAACAACGCTGATCTACCAAGTCGTCATTTAAAGTTGATGCACATCAAATCGTTTCATTTTAATTACTTTCAATAAAAAAGAAGGGACAGTATATTAGTTTAACATTGAGAGGTTCAGTTTAACATTGTTTCTTACAGACCTTCTGTGTGGCCTGCCTGCCATCAAGAGCTTCCCCCAGATTTCCTCTCCCGCACTCAGTTCGCCCTGTCCTTAATCCAGAGACTGTTTCTGCCCACAGCTCTTCATCAGCCCAGTACCAGCTCCCATCTTTTTAAGGTCTTAAATTTTAAAGTTTTTATTCTTAAAGTCAAGATTTATTCTTAAATCTTGACTGACCCCTTTTCCGTTGTCCATCATTCCACATTTGGAATGAGGTCCTGTGCTTCATGTAGTGGCAGAGATTAATCAGTGGGCAGTAATTGGTTCTGCTGGTACTGACCAACCTTGGCCACTAGATGGAGAATAGACAATTCAAAGTTCATCAGGTAAATTTATTTTTAACATTTATACCAAGCAATTACAATTATAGGGCATGTCTTCTACATTTTAAATTTTGTTTCATACTAAAGTTTTTATTTATGAAGTCACATAATTTCAACTTGTAACATTTAAAAGTCGTTTCTGCTAAGACCAAACCATACTTTTATATTTAATAATCTATTTGAGTTTGCAAGTTATTTCAGCTTGGATCACACTGTACTACACATGCACAGTATAGTATTTCACTTTAAAGGTGTTCTTGAGTTAAAAAATGTCTTGAGGCAACTAATTCTGACTTTAATATTAATTCCTACAAGGAATAATGCTTCACTTAAAGTTGTTTCACAATGTTCAAGAATGTAACTATGATTAAGTGGAGGATTTCACGTAAATGCAATTCAAAGAAGCTTGGAATTAATTACAGCCTAAAGCTAACCTATGTTTATTTTACAAGGTCATGGGCTGAGTACGAAAAGCAATAGGAAATATGGGGTCTTCGATCAGAGAATCATATTGTGTGTTAGCAGGCTATTTAGCCCATCGATCCCACACCACCTCACCAAAGGGCTTCTTAAAACAGACCCACCCCCTACCCCATCCCTGTAATCCTATATTTCCCATGGCTAATCCACCTAACCTGCACACCCTGGAGACTATGGGCAAATTAACATGGCCTACCCACCTAACCTGCATATCTTTGGACTGTGGGAGGAAACCCACACAGATACAGAGAGAATGTGCAAGCTCCACACAGACAGTCGTCTGAGGGTGGAATTGAACACAGGTCCCTGAGGTTGTGAGGCAGCAGTGCTAACCACTGAGCCACAGTGCCGCCCCCGAGGTTAGCATATTAGAGTTAAAAGATCACCATGGAGCTGACAGGTTCTGAATTAAAGGAAAATTGCTTGACAACAATGTTCCGATTCACTCTTGAACCATTGCTTATTTGGGAGCAGTACAGTGGAAAACTACTCAGCCTACAAACAGAAAGCATCAAGAATGCACTCTCTGTATGTGACTGTGTGTAGACGTATCAGAAAGTCTACAGTAATAACTAACTGTCTTGTACTCACTCTTCTTTGCAAGAGTGTTGAATGAAAAAATAAAACACCTTTGAAATCAGTGAAAGGAAAAATTCTCAACTAGTAAATGAAAGGTAGCATCAGAATGCAAGTGACATTGTAGTAACAGTAAAGAACTAAAAAGCTTTGGAACAAGCTAACAGAAACTAATCAACCCTGTGCTCTGGGTTGGTGCTATTGAGCTGGGGTCTCTTTTTTTCTTATTTTTCCCCACGTAATGGCTATATCTTGTGTGTCTGTGCATCTGAGCATGTCCATCTGTTGGTGAAAGGGGAATTTGAGAAGGGATAGAGTTAAGTTGTTAAGCGATAATTTAGCAATTCATATTTCTTAATTGCAAGTGTTAAAGACAATTAGTTTGTAATAAAGCTATTTTCATGATAAATACAGAAATCTGGTGGGTGTTTTCTTTTAACTTGAGTTCATCAGTCTGATTGATTGTGTACTTTGGATAATTTGACTACATTTTTCATAGTTGTGACAAATCCAGGAATAATGGAGCTTGATTTCTGGTGTACTACCCCAGTGGTCATAACAGATCTTTCAAGAAAATTGGAGGATCCTTTTGCCAAAAACACTAATAAAAAAGATCACCATTGAGCAAAAGGAATTAAGCAAATTTCAGAGAACTGTGATACACCTTTTGGATTATTCTGAGAGCAAGTGAATGAGTCTTTTAGATTTTGTAGGATAAAAGAATGCTTGGGGGCAGAGGGGGTGTTTGAAGGGGAGTAAAATGTAGAACTGAGTTTATAACACGTCTTTATAACCGTTTGTGTTAATAGTGCTTGTATTTTTTCATTTCTCTTTACATATCCAACAAAGTTTGTTTTGTTAAGCTATAGGAAATCTTGGAATGTGGCTTTGTTTATTAATTTGAGTGTTCAGACTTCTTTCTCAATTTTAGAGTCCCTAACAGGATCATATCAATCTACTGTGACATCTCTGCAACTTTGTTTACAGAATTTCTGATCTAAATCAAACATTTTTCATACTCTACTATAGTTAAGCTTTTATTAGAAAATATGATATTGGTGCAATTAATTGTATATATTTGAAACCTGATGTTAATTCTCAGAAAGTCAACATGCCTAACCTGGGCATTAAATAAACATATCTATTACATAAGCATAAATGTATCTTTGCTAGAATTAAAAAGCCAAACTTCTAAGCATCAGGAAATTTAAAATAGCATTATTCTGTAAGGGCTGATTCATAACGAGTAGCGTCTGCTTTGCTTATTGCTGAGGTAGATCTTTCTATTGTTCTGACAATGCTGACAGTCTGACATTTATCCAAGACATTTGTTGGTTATAAGCTGATGAAGGGCTTATGCTCGAAACGTCGAATTCTCTATTCCTGAGATGCTGCCTGGCCTGCTGTGCTTTGACCAGCAACACATTTGCAGCTGGTTATAAGCTGCCACTTATATTTCTGTTCTCCGATCAATATTTTACTATTAGAGGAAAGCCAAAATGAAATGATAAATGATCATGGGCACTGAGAGATTGCCATACTATCACCTGCTGAGTTCAGGTCATAATATGGAAGTTTTCAATTTAGACCTTTAAAAAAATTGACAATACTTTATGCTGAGTTGTTATCGGAGTGTGTCAGTATCTAATGTTATGAGTTGACATCTTATTGCCTGAATTCAGTATGTGCCATGATCAATTAATGTTATATTTTAGCTTTCCTTTGGTGATGTTTAAAATACATCAAGATAGAACCAAAAACTAAAAGTGTAATAAATGAGAATACAGAACTATTGCCCTCATCCCCACACCAAAAAAAGTCCTTTACTCCAACAGAATCCACCTCAGTCCTTAAATATTCTAAATCCATTACAGCAACAATTATAGTTGCCCTATAATTCAACTGATTAAATATTAGCTCCTGGTGCAGCTTAAATCATGACAAGTTCATGTCCAACAGCAGTCCCAGTAATTAATTACTTCCATATGTCAGAATGATGCCACCAGGTTTCAATTTTCAAAGAACAACTGAATTATGGAATGTGATCCTAAAATACCATTAAAAATCGTGTTGGCCAATGTAACATAAAGGAGTCACTTCGAAGCATTGTTTGTCGTTATAGGTTTTTACTCAAGTGTATGTTCTTTCTTGATATGTATGTGCCATTAAGGAAGGTATTCATTGGGCATTTTATACTTTGAAGGTTGGCATGTATGCATTAAATTGGCATATGCTTTCTTTTGAACATGAGAATGAGAGGTACAAATAGACCGTTCAGCCTAGCATGCCTGGCAGCATCTACCACTCATTTGATACATATTATCACAATTAAAATTTGAGGAGTTATTGAAAAAGCTTATTGTTAAAGCAGTATTACTGACTGTCTCACACTTTCCTTCAGCTTCGCACAGCAAACTCCATCACAGTCTTACAATACCATCAATGCCTCCTCCAGTCACACTCTACTCCCTCGTTCATCATGACTGTCTCCCATAACTGATCTCCATTTTGCTTTCTTACCCTCTGATAATTTCCCACTCTGTCACTGATAGCTCAAATATCCAACCAATATTTCATCTAGCTTTTCTCCCAAAACATGGCTTGTTTCTGCTAGAGCTACATGGTGTTCACCTGTTTCATGAGGTTCTTGGAAAACGTTGATTCTTTGTCTGTGTTCCAGTTTGGTATTAAGGGAGTGGAAGTTAACAAGATGGCAGCAAAGTCACGCGCCTGCACTCAATGGCATTCTCCACCATCCAAAAACCAGCAATACTGGTGAAACTCAGTGTTTGCTCCATCTGACAAGAGAGAGTGAGATGCAACTAGCTTTCAATCAATAGATAGCCTCAGTGACCCTCTTCTTTATGCAACAGTGGATGGCAAACATCAAGATGATGCAGCTATCTGAAAAAGCCAGATATACAATTCTTCATGACAACAATAACTTTCACAGCCACTGGCAAGAAACTCTTACCCAGTTCTGAAATTGTGGTTGTAGAACTCAATTAAATGTTGAGGTGAATTTGTCCCTGAAAAGCTTGTTCAAATATGAATTTCTGCTGACAATCCTCTTCCTCCTCCCTCTTTCAGCATCCTCTCCTATTCTGTGTGCTCTCTGTTTAACAATTATGTTATGCTATATTCCAGGAGGAAATGTTATTGAACAATCTTCTCTTGGAGCAACTGGTTCATGTAGAAGACATGAAGTCAACAAAAACTCCTTCAGCACCTTCTATACCATTTTCGGCAATCTTTTATAATTCAAAAACAGCTATGAAAAGAAACTATACATTTGTAAAACTGAAATAACAGGTAGAAAAGGTCAACTAACATCTGTATACAGTTGATAATCCTTTTAAATAACACTGGTCATCTGGTCTTTCCTGCTGCTGAATGTGTTTTTAGCAGTGAGAGTTAGCAGGAGGATTTAGCTCAAGCTTTCAGCTCCTAAAGGTCAGCACAGCTTTCTGAGCACCGAAACACCAAATCTACTACTTCCGAATCCAAGCCTATTGTTGCTGCCCTTGTCAAATGAATAGAACAAAATATCCATTTGATACCTTGAGTTATGCTGGCAATGCTGCAGCATTGTGGTAATATACAGACTAGGATCAAGGACCTTGGCTGCACATTTAAATCAAATTGCATGGCTCTCATTGTTTCATAAATCAACTATTCAAGCAAAACAAGAAATACGTTTCCAAGTAGAAAGCAATGATTGTGTGTCTGTCAGCACTTTGGAGAGGGACTGAAAAAAACAACAAATGCTGCTATTTCCGTATGTTAAAACGTGATTACATGGCCACATGCAAATGATGTAAATCTATGTCTGTAACCACCACCATCACCACCCCTTTACTGAGCTATTTTTTTTCTTTCCCATGTGCTTATAACACTGTAGCATAGTTTCATAAGTGCCCAAGTAACCATCTGTCAGCCTAAGCAATGGAGATATGTTCAGCAGTGAGGGTCATAACACCACCCTCCTATACTACTTTAATGTATAGACACTCAAAATGGTACAGATAAAGAACAGAGGAGCCCTTTCCCCCTTTGTTCAGGAACCCTCATCTATGAAGAATCGGCAATGTCACACTAATTGATAGTCCAGTTGTGAGCTGCTTCTGTGGCTCATCTGATGATCAGAATAATGGGAAAGGAAATGTGAAACATTAGGATCCTGTATGCTAATCATTCTAATTTTGCAAAGATATGCTAATAATTTGTCAATATCTCTACTATTTTAAAGAGAAAGCTTTCTCATCACAAAATAGCTTTTGTGCTACGTTCATCTCCACAATCTTCACTAGATTTTCAATTTTCCCAAACTAGGTTTCCAATATGTTTCTCAGATCTCCAACTGTTCTTTATAAAGGTTCCTTTTCCACTTGAGGACAACTCAAATTTTAAAAATGTGTTGTGGAAGTGTGTCTTGTTTCTCATCAGGATAAGTCACAATACATATATCGTGCCAGCCATAATGTAGGATATTTAGAGATTTGTTTCTTTACGTTTCACAATTGTTTTTCAAATGTTTTCAAGACACCATTTTTCAAGGATTAACGGAACAAATAGCAATCTATTTGAAAACAATATAATGCCTTTCCTCTCAAATGACTGATTTGATGCAGTATGCCTGTATTTCAATCTTTCAGACTTTAGGAAAGGTACATCACATATTAAATATTACATCAATGCAGTATTGATTTATAAAACCACTGAGGTCAAACCAACATGAATTCAGCAGTTTTGACTTTGAGAACACATGTGCTAGCCTCTGTTTGTCTTGATATGAAAGAGCTGCAATCAGGACAATATAACTCGCTACTGCAAGTTAATTGATCAGTACCAGCAGGAAACATCATGCATGGAGTTCCATTGTTAAGATGGTCTGGATTCTAGCCTGGAAAGTTACTATGAATCATTTTAATGACTTCTTACGTTTATAATAAATCATACAATCAATATATGATCATTTTTCACCACAATATCAGCCTCAGGTTCAAAAACATACCCAATGACTGCAAAAGCTGGCAGTTCTTGAAGATCAAATGGAAAATCGAGACGAAATCGAGTTTTAAACAAGGCAGTGATGGTTTCTGCAAAAGACGAATGAAAGTTCATATCTGAGATCAAAATATTCATGGACAGATGGAACAATATCTCTTTAGCAATTGAATTTATTATATTTTCACATTTTATTTGCTCTGTTAATATACCTTCATCTTTGTTCCACACAGCCAGAACTCGGAAAATAAAGGCACTGAAGGTAGCAGCAAAGAAACCACGCCAGTAATTTCTGACAGCAAAAAATGTTGATGTTACTTCAATACTAAAAAGGACACCTATATGGAAGGAAATCAGAACAAAGCAATTAACAAATATTTAAATGGAACACTTGGGATTAAATCTAATTCTACACTTTATAAAGGTAGATACAGGGAAACATTCATG
This sequence comes from Hemiscyllium ocellatum, assembly GCF_020745735.1. Taxonomy (NCBI): domain Eukaryota; kingdom Metazoa; phylum Chordata; class Chondrichthyes; order Orectolobiformes; family Hemiscylliidae; genus Hemiscyllium; species Hemiscyllium ocellatum. Next base: position 37,253,676 of record NC_083413.1, read on the forward strand.
GAAAAATAATGTTAAAAATAAAATAAAACCTGAGTCAAACATGTAACGTGTTCTTTTCGAGTACTATTGCAAAGTCATGCAAATAAACTTGTGAGCAGCCATAGCAGCACCAAATCAGCCACAGCAGACAGGTCAAAGGGCAAAACAGTGCCAACATTCAAATAAGGGGCTAACTCTTAACCTATAAGCAAAAGCTGCAAGATCAGAAAAAGCCACAAGGCCACTATCTGCAGCCAAACGTCAGGATTCTAAAGAAGTTAAATGAAGAAGGGATTAAAAATACTGACTTTGCCAAATGAATTAAGAAATCGGTATGGTAAGTAAATGATTACTTTTAACGTTGTTAATCTGTTAAAAAATGGAAAAGGGAAAAGAGTCAAAAGAGAGAAGTATTATTAACAAGTGACCAATTCACTATTAATTTCTACTAAACAGCAATTAGATTAACTATGATTACACTAAACTATTGGTAGCCATAAACCTACTATAACCACTGTTCTTGATCACCTATGTTGATTTCTGATCATGCAACATATTCATTGTAAAATGTTCATCCTTGATTTAAATAGCTTCAGGATCATGTCCCACTGTAATAACCGAAACCCAAACGTCTTTCCAAATAATTGTGCTCCTCTAAGTCTATAATGGAAGTGATTGTGGATTTCAATGGAGCTGTTTAAGAAACCTTGCTGTGTTTCTGCAGTGCATCTCGTAGAAAATATATACTATAGTTGTTAAGCTTCAATGATGGAGGAAGTGAATATTTGTGGATGTAGTGCCAATCAAACAGGCTGTTTTGTCCTGGATGGTGTCAATTTTCTTGAGTGTTGTTCGAGTAGCAAGTGGGCCGCATTCCATCTCAGTCCGGGCTTGTCGATGAAAAGCAAGCTTTGGGGATTCAGGAAGTGAGTTGCTCACTTGACTCAATAGAATGTAATTTGCAATATGGAAATTTAAGCTACTGAACTATAATTATAACTATAATGTTTCTCCAGTGTGCTTAGGCACATGCACATGATCAACATGGTTAACCTGACTACACTTTAAAGTGACTCAATTGTATACATTCACACATTCTGCTGGGAGATGGATTATCATTTCTAGCACACAACCAAAGCCCACACCCCAAAAATGGATAAAAACACACAAAAATAACTTTCATTCATTTTAGCATAAGTCTTTCATTGCCTTTAGCATAAAATATTCAAAGGTGCTTCACAATCTAGTAATCAAACAAAATTTGACACCCAGCCATACCAAAAGATTAGACATATGATCAAAAACTTGGTCAGAAGTGGCTTTTAGGGATGCCTTAAAGGAGGAAAGGTCAGCAGTGGGGCTCAGGGCAGGAATTCCAGAGGACAACCACTTCTAGGACAACTTCAATTGTGGATGTGCAGGAGGGTCAGAATTGAAGGAGCACAAAAACCCTTGGAGAGTTACATGTTTGGAGGAGAATATGGATGTAAAGAGGACAAAGTCTAAGGAAGCATTAGAAAACAAGGACGAGAATTTTAAACCACAACACTGCAGCACTTGGAGTCAACAATAGTAACAAAGCAGAATACTGATAAATAAAACACTAACTATTCTGAGCTCATAAGGTAATAACCTCTTAGTGCAGATTGACAACTTTGATTATCAGGCTTCAATGGATATCAAGAAATTTCCCAATTTGTTGCCGTGGCCACAGTGAGTTTTTTTTCTCTGTTGGACAGTGATAATGCTGCATTCCTGACCATGAGACAACAACAGTTCAAACTGTTCTAAATTATAAACTTCCAGCTCCGCACTGGTACCAGTATGACATCAATATCAACCCCACCACCCTTAGCCACTGCTCCTAAATTGAAGTACTTGAAAAAAGTATTAGTAGAGGAATTAGATGTGCTCTGTTCTCATTCGCAGGTGTTTATCAGCCACATTTGGGAACAGAAGTAAATGCATGTCGCCATAGCAGTTGATTAGTTGATGCATTTATTCTCCAAAACAACAGTGGTATCACAGCAACACATTGTCACCTGACTATAGATGATGTTGAATGTTTCCTAAAACTACTCCTATTATATGGTCAGAGTACTGCACGAGAAAGGAATGCTAGGATGATCGACAGCCAGCATAGCTTCACTTGTTGCATCTGTCAAGATGCTGCTAATTATGTGCAGATCTTGTGACACTGAACCAGCATAGCCATGGACAATTATCTTACATGGCACAATCAGTAGACAGCCATAACTAGCATAGCCTGTAACAATATTAGGCTGTGGTTGCTTTAAACCTATCTTCACCTCCTCCCACCCATGCTGCAAATGTTAAGCAATGGGAATGGTGACTAGCAATGGCCAAAAGGCCAACTTGCTCAAATCATTTTGCTGCATCACTTTGGTAGTCATCTGACAGGGTTAGCTGTAGCAACACTTGCCTGCATTTGGGTTTCTGCACATCATTTCTTAATCCACTTATTTCTTTTACATGCTGGTTGAATGAGATGAGATAAACAAAGTCGGTGGAAAATTCTAGTGGAGCATAAACATTGGCTGAATAGCTTGTTTCTATACCATACGTTGTGTCGGTACAATTCCCCCACCCTGGAGGTGGGAAGAAAGGTATGAGAAGGGGAAATGATGAACAAGTTAGCCCTGGAGGGAAACTCACATCTTTCGTGCCATGCCGGGCAAAAAGAGTCCATTGGAGACCCTTGTTAGCAATTTAAGGCCTTAAGTAAGCAAACAATGTCAATTTAAGGGCCTCAGCTTTCCACCTTCCCAATAATCTGTCTCCCAAGCAGGCTAGGAAGGTGGCTAGTTTTTTTTGATTTAGAAACAATAATGATCTCCCTACTGTGTTGCATGGCACAACATCCATTAACCAAATCTGGGAGCATTTGGTGGCCTCCAAAAGACACTCACCTGCCATTGCTTCCAATTGACTGGCAGTTTCTGGCAACTCCAGTTAAGGCAGGTCACTCTTGCCCCTCACTTGTCTCTGAGTGATTGGCTAGCAATTGGGCAAGTTCCCTCACCAGTGGGGGTGGCATGCTAGTCACCTTAACATACATGCCCCCACTTTTGGAAAAATAATAGAAAATATTCTAACATTTTCTGTTTTGGCCGAGATAATACTCAATGGGTTCAGGAAACTCATCTGCTAAGTTGTCCTCATTTCTTCAGAGAATTTTCGACTTCCATTAACAGTATGGTTCCTGAGTATACCCAAAGCTTTATTTGGAAATATTCTAATGAGCTGACATCAGAAAATGTAAACAATCAGTATCTGGTTTAACCCATTCTACCTGTGACTGCAGAAAGAATGGCCTATTGCACGTTATCTGGAGTTTTCAACCAAATCTACATCAAACATCATTGTGTACATTTGATCTATACTGTGCCAGATAAGCAAGCAGAAAAGAATTATTAAACTTATAAGGATTGGAACCTACAATAGAATTTGATCCTATTTCTTACTATTGGAAACTGCTGTGCTTTTCTAAAAAAACTTAACAGTCAAATTCATCACGATGTTCAGAAAGTTGGAAAGAAAAGTTTGACATGCTTTTGAGAGTCATTCAACAACAATGATGGAAAACAGAGTTCATATTAGCTTTTGAAAAACATGGTTATAAACTTTAGTGCGTCCAAAACCTTGCTGCTCCTGATCAGAATTCAATGCCAGGATCCATTCCCTCCAGGAACCAGCTGTCTGCTGTCTACAAACATGTCACTGGAGCAGATGAATTGTTAATACTTAAGACAGATTTTAATGTTTATGCTAGAAATGCAAGAACTGTTGCAGCTGTACCTCAATCTTTGGAAACTGTGTGCAGAGTACCAGTTACAAAGCTTCTCCTAAAACACCCTCTGCTTGTATGCAGCAATGTCATGGAACTCTGTCTTTACCTCTTTTACGCAGCAGTTTAATGCAGAGAGAACCATTACTAACTGAAAGAGTTGCTACACCATTATAAAGCAGTGGACAATCTCAGGTTTGCCAATTGGCCTCTAAGCTTAATTTCACCAAGTCTCCCTGCTGTCAGCAACAGCCAGGGTTGTTGCGAGACATCTGTTGTTGCAGCTGCTTACAGTTTCAGCCTATTTTTGCACTTACTGGCCAAAGGGAAATACTGGCAAGCAAATGTGTTTTGGGACCTGAAATCAATGATATTTTCAAAAATTTAAAATGATATAGTTTTAATGGTTGTCGAAATTCAAAATATTAATTAACCTGTAACCAAGATATACTATTTATTTTAATGAATTTGCAAAGTGGTTGGTAAAATATTCTGTTCTCTTCATATTTGACAGTTTGCTTACTTGTTCAGTTTTAGTGATTCAATGGTTATTCACAGAGCACAAGTAACTCATCAATCTATAACATGATCAACATGCAAACTGGGGGGATGTGACAGAGGTGGGAAACATTGTTACACATCGGAACCTTCTACAATTTTAGTAGGCTGTTTTAATCACTTTTAATTCATTTCAATGTCCTTCCTTATATATTTTTTAATATCACATGCAAACATGAATTCCTACTTAGGTGATGGCTTCCTTTGTTCTAGAAAAAAAACATGTTAAATAACTAGCAGTTTTTCAATATAAAAATGCAGCTTTGAATTTTAATCCTAATGAACCTTAAATGGTTTATTTCTTGTAAGATGAGATAACTGAATGCCACAGCAACATAAGCCAGAAGATGAAGACAAATTCCACTTTCATGAATTGATTGTGTTTTTTTAAATCTGTGAAATTTGAACATGAATATCAGAACTGACACCGCCCACATTAGTCAGCAGTACCTTGTAAAGGAGTACATGCATTTTAGATTCCTTTCAACTTTTCGAGAGAAACATGATATTCTTACCTCCTATTGGTGCAGCAAAGCAACAGCCAACTCCGACAGCACAAGCAGCTGCCAGCATCTCAATGTTTCTGGATTCATTCTAAATAAAAGTCAATAAAGGTGTAATTAAAACAGGTTGTTTTTTCCGGCCATGTCCATAGAAATAGAACTGTCATTGTTTAAAAGATCTTGGAAATTTCACATCATGCAGTGCCACCATTTCTTAAATAAAAGGAATGAACAAAATGTAACTAAACATCCAGGAATTAAATGAAAAATCACATTTAATGCAATAGTGTAGGAGTGCAAACAGAAACTTCTAGATAGATGACTGGAACATTTTGTGTTGAACTGGTTTCACATAGGCTGTGTGGGGGTGAAGGATACTTGCCCTTGCTGTCCTGTATCTTGCCCCCTCTCAGTATCAGTGGGGCTGAGGATGACAGAGTCTGTGGCATTTCACAATACCTGAAAATATTACCCGATGATAATATGGGACTAGTTAATGCCTTACCCTTATTTCTCACTTCACCATCACCCTGCTGTTTGGGATACCAAAAATCTGACTATAGACCTCTTATTTTCCACCCCAACTCTCTTCCCTCAACCGAACTTCGCACTTCTAAATTTTCCACAGCAATTTGCTCACAGGAACCACCCCTGGCCAGCAATACTATTCCCTGGAGGAAAAGAGAGAGCTATCTTGCAAAAGAGGCTGGAAACTCACTGAACGGCGATTCCACCTGGTTGCTAATGGTACAGTGTCTGCCAAAGGCCTGGTATTGTTGTTGGAATCTCTGGACTGGAGGTCACTGGGGACGGGTTAGCGAAGGTGTCAAGAAAAGGTGGATGATTCTCAATTCCCCGCGCTTACTTTTCAATGTCAGGTCTTTGAACAAAAGACAATCCCACCCAAGGGAACGTGAAACAGTCACACATAGGTTTGCTTCTCAACCTCATTGAGAGGTGAGACCTTTGTATGTCATTGGGTTAACACCAGCTGTAGAGGAGGAACCCTTTAATTGTGCATTAATTGCATATTTATGCATCTCAACTGGCAATGGGGCAGAAAGACTATCCATGGACTTCATTAGGTGGAGGTGAGAAGTTGTGAATCCTCACCCTGTGGTCCCTTTGTGAGTTAAATATCTCTGCCCAGCAAAATGGGCTATAGAGGAGGCTATTACATTCCATTCTATCTTTTAAATTTACTGTTCCTCAGCTTTCCCTACGATCTTGTTCTGGACCCCTTAGCAGTTGTGTGAAACTCTACTCCTTTTCTTGCGACTTATTTCCTGATTTTAAACTTTTGCTGCCAGCTTTTGATCTGACAACACAAACAGCAGTTTGCCAGGATCAACTTGATCACGTCTTGGAGTCATGGAGGCACGGAGTCATTGAGCTGTACAGCACAGAAACAGACCCTTCGGCCCAACCCATCCATGCCAACCAGATATCCCAACCAATCTAGTCCTATCCGCCAGCACCTGGCCCATATCCCTCCAAACCCTTCCTATTTATATACCCATCCAGATGCCTTTTAAATGTTGCAATTGTACTACCCTCCACCACTTCCTCTGGCAGCTCATTCCATACATGTACCACCCTTTTGTGAAAATGTTGCCCTTAAGTCTCTTTTATATCTTTCTCCGCTCACCCTAAACCTATGCCCTCAAGATCTGGACTCACTCACCCCAGGGAAAAAAAAATGTGCTTATTTATTCTATCCATGCCCCTTACAATTTTATAAACCTCTATAAGGTCATCCCTCAGCCTCCAATGTTCCAGGGAAAACAGCCCTAGCCTCTTCAACCTCTCTCTAGAGGTCAAATTCTTCAACCCTGACAAAACCCTTATAAATCTTTTCTGAACCCTTTCAAGTTTCACAATATCTTTCCTATAGATGGGAGACCAGAATTGTACACAATATTCCAACAGTGGCCTAACCAATGTCCTGTACAGCTGCAATATGACCTCCCAACTCCTGTACTCAATAAAGGAAAGCATACCAAACACCTTCTTCACTATCCTAACTACCTGTGACTCCACTAGTGTGGAGCTATGAACCTACACTCCAAGGTCTCTTTGTTCAGCAATACACCTTAGGACCTTACCACTAAGTGTATAGGACCTGCTAAGGTTTGCTTTCCCAAAACGCAACACCTCACATTTATCTAAATTAATCTCCATCTAACACTTCTCAACCCATTGGCCCATCTGATCAAGATCCCGTTATAATCTGATGTAACCTTCTTCATTGCCAATACACCTCCAATTTTTGGGTTATCTGCAAACTTACTAACTATACTTCTTATGCTCACATTCAAATCATTTATGTAAGTGACGAAAAGTAGTGGATCCAGCACCGATTCTTGTCTGGTCACAGGCCTCCAGTCTGAAAAGTCCTCTACCACCACCACCCTCTGCCGTCTACCTTTAAGCCAGTTCTGTACCTAAATGGCTAGTTCTCCCTGAATTCCATGAGATCCAATCTTGCTAACCAGTCTCTCATGGGGAATCTTGTCGAACACCTTACTGAAGTCCATATTGATCACATCTACCACTCTGCCCTCATCAATCCTCTTTGTTACTTCTTCATAAAACTCAATTAAGTTTGTGAGATATGATTTCCCATGCACAAAGCCATGTTGACTATCCCTAATCAGTCCTTGCCTTTCCAAATACATGGACATCCTGTTCCTCAGGATTCCCTCCAACACCCTGCCCACCATCAATGCCAAGCTCACTGGTCTATAGTTCCCTGGCTTGTCCTGACCATTTTTCTTAAACAGTGGTATCACGTTAGCCAACCCCCAGTCTTCTGGCACCTCATCAGTGACTATTGATGATACAAATATCTCAGTAAGAGGCCCAGCAATCACTTCCCTAGCTTCCCACAGAGTTCTAGGGTACACCCGATCAGTTCCTGGGGATGTATCCACTTTTATGCAATTCAAGACATCCAGCACTTCCTCCTCTGTAATATGGATATTTTTCAAGATGTCACCATCTATTTCTCTACATTCTATATCTTCCATATTATATTCCACAGTAAATACTTGTTTAGTATCTCCCTGATCTCCTGCGGCTCCAAACAAATGCCACCTTGCTGATTATTGAGGGACCTCACTCTCTCCCTCGTGACTCTTTTGTTCTTAATGTATTTGTAAAACCCCTTTGGATTCTCCTTAACTCTAGTTGCCAAAGCTATTCCATGTCTCCTTTTTGCTCTCCTGATTTCTCTCAAGTATACTCCTACTGCCTTTACACTGTAAGGATTCACTCGATCTATCCTGTCTACACCTGAATATGCTTCCTTCTTTTTCTTAACCAAACCCTCAATTTCTTTAGTCATCCAGCATTCTCTATACCTACCAGCCTTTCCTTTCACCCTAACAGGAATATACTTTCTCTGGACTCTCATTATCTCATTGCTGAAGGTTTCCCATTTCCAGCTATCCCTTTACCTGTGAACATCTGCCCCCAATCAGCTTTTGAAAGTTCTTACCTAATACCGTCAAAATTAGCCTTCTTCCATTTTAGAACTTCAACTTTTAGATCTGGTCTATCCTTTGCCATCACTATTTTAAAACTTATAGAATTATGGTTACTGGCCTCAAAGTGCTCCCCCACTGACACCTCAGTCATCTGTCCTGCCTTATTTCCCAAGAGCAGGTCAAGTTTTACATCTTCTCTATTAGGAACATCCACATACTGAATCAGAAAATGTTCTTGTACACACTTAACTAATTCCTCTCCATCTAAACCCTTAACATTATGGCAGTCCCAGACAATGTTTGGAAAGTTAAAATCCCCTACCATAACTACCTTATTGTTCTTAGAGATAACTGAGATCTCTTTAGAAATTTGTTTCTCAATTTCCCTCTGACTGTTAGTGGGTCTATAATACAATCTCAATAAGGTTATCATCATTTTCTTATTTCTCAGTTCCACCCAATTAAGCTCCATTTAGGAATTGAAATAACAGCACAGAGGTCAGTATCCTGTCATCAAGTCACCCCATATTTACATGTGCACAGTACTCTGGCTGTGACCAGTCAGCTTGGAGTCAATCCCTGAAGTTAGGGATCTCTCTGAATCCCTTGTTTGTATCTGTCAGCCAGGGCTCCCTCATTGGCTCAGCTCAACAACCCGAATCAAGGATCTCATTGTCAATGAGGTCCACCTGGTTTCAATCACTACAGGAACCTTCAAATGTAACTACTTTCTAAATGAAATAACTCCACCTTCTGTCACAGTGTAGATGTTTTTATGCCCAGAATCACCTCTTGACGGCAATGATTTTGTTCTAATGAATAAGTTATCCTGTGTTACCTCTCGATTCCAAATAGGACAAGAAATGCAATATCATCCTTTGTCGCATACTTCAAGCTGAATTTTTATTCAAGGGCAGGAGCCCAACATTTGGTGTACTTCCAGGTTCCTAACCTAGCGTTATCTTGTTGCCTGTTTCCAAATTGATTTTTGATGAACAGGACAATTAGTCAGCAGAATGGGCACTCACCCTTCAACTAATGAGCTGACGAGCTCCAGAAGTTGAGGGCTAATAAGTGGGCCTCCAGAAATTACATATTGGCAACAGCACTGTCTGAAGAACACCAGGGTGCCTCAAGATAGAGGCTCCCTCAGAAGAGATTTTAACAATGTTGAGTATTAAAAAAGCTAAAGCTGCCAAGACTTCATCCTAGTGGAGCAATATCTCCATTTGCGGGGAACATGAAAACAGATTGCATGAGCTTCTATGGGCATACGGAATGGAAAAGATTAGCAAAGACAAACGTAGATCTATTAACACCAAGAGGATTTATAATGGACAATTACAAAATAGCAGAGAAGTTCAGTAATTACTATTGTCCTATCTTCATAGAGGAAGCTAGATAAAATCTCAGAAATAATATAGATCCAAGGATTGGTGAAAATGAGAAGCTAAAAGAAATTAATATTAGTTTAAAAAATCAGATTGGCAAAATCGCAAAAACTAAAATTTGACAAATTCTAGGCACCCAATAATTTACATGTTGAAAGAGTTGAAAGGTGAGTATAGAGAAAACAAATGCATTTTGACCATCTTTCAAAACTGTAAAGAGTCTGGGATAGTGCAAATGTAACCTTACTGCTTTAGAAAAGAAGATAGAAAAAATAGACAAAGATATTCAGGCCTGTTCACCTGAGCTCAGAGGTAGGGAAAACACTCAAAACTATTTTAAAGGATGTGGAAACTGCACACTTACAAAATAGTTATCTGACTGGACAAAGTTAACATGGATTTATAAAGGGGAGGAACATAGTTGACAAAGCTGTTAGAATTTTTCAAATATGTTATTAGCAGAGTGGGTAAGGGGATTCGATCAATGTGCCATAATTAGATTTTCAAAAGCTTTCAGTAAGATTCCACAAAGTAGTAAAAGCAATTACAGCACATGAGATAAAGGATGATATCCTGGCATGGATTGAGGATTAGTAATTGGAAGTCAACAGAGTAAGACTAAATGGGTTATTTATGTATTTGCAGGCTTTGATTAGTCGGGTACCACAAGAATCAATGTTTGGGCCCAGTTTTCACAGTCTATCAATGATTAGGATGTGGGGATCAAAAGTAATACTTCAACGTTTGTGGATGACATTAACCTCAGTGGGAATGTGTGTTGCTTTGTTGATACAAGAAGGATTTAAGAGGATTCTGATAGGCTGATTGAATGGGTAAGACAATGGCAGATGGAAGATAATGTGGACACATACTAGGTCATCTACTTTGGTAGGAGGAATCAGCAAATCTTAAATGGTGAGAGTTCAGGGAAATGTTAAAGTCCAAAGGTCTCTGGGTGTCCTTGTTCATTCATCACTGAAGGCTCACATGCAAATTGTATAAGCAACTTGAAAAGGAAACAGCTTACTGCCCTTTATTGCAAGAGTATAGCCTGGCTTCAAAGGAGACTCTGCATGTGGGGTAATATGTGCAGCCTTGGTCCCCATGCATAATGAAGGATGAACCGTTCCAATAGGAACAGCAGCACAAAATCAGTAAATTCCTGGGATAACAAGACTGTCCTATAAGGAGACAACTTGTATTGAATAAAGTTGAGATGAATGAGAGGTGGCCTAATTTAAACTTAGAAAATTCTTAAAGGGCTAGACAGGCTTGATGTAGAAAGCTGGTTTCCTCTGGTTGGGGAAGGTATAGAGCCAGCAGAGGAGTCTTGGAAAAAAGGGCAAGCCACTTAGGATTGAGATGAGGAGGAATTTCTTCACTTCTAGGGTAGTGAATTTTTGGAACTCTCCACCCCATAGGCTTATGGACATTCAGTCATTAATTACACTCAAGATGGTATCACAAAATCTATCAAGCCCTAAAAATAGCAAGGGATGTCATGATAGAGTGGGGAAAATGGTGCTGAGGTAAAAAGCCAGCAATGGTCTGGAATAGTAGAGAAGGCCCAAGGGGCTGAATGGCCTATACCCTGCTTCTGTGATTCAATGCTTCTGGCAGCTGCAGCTAGATAGAGCCTCGGCAATCCTCCTGAGGCAGACCTGCTGTGGGATAGGCCAGCTCCATCATTTGGCCATGGTTGGTCTCAGTGGGCTCCCAGCAGGCTTAACTGAAACTTTCTGCCAAGCAAGATGAATAGGCTTTTTAATTCACCGATCGTCTACGTGCTGCTGTAGGCAGCTGCCATCCCCAGAAATTTTAATTTATGATCATCTCAGAATGAAAACAGTCCAGATACAGGTTCAAGGATGAAGACATTGACTGCTTATCATAAGCTGAAAATCCTCCTGACTCTGTGATAATTTATAAATTTAGCACTTTATTACTGTTAATTGAATCAACTTTCTTACTTGCCTTTTTAATGGCAGATTTAAATACTTGAATTATGCATTATTGTCCCTAGAATCTCATGTGGATCATTTGGAATTTTTGTTTTTGACCCATTTTTCCTCTCTTGGTATCTGCTCTCTTATTGATTATTCTACACTGACCCCCATCAAACTTTGTTTAACCCAATCCACTATACCCTGTTACATTCCACACTCTGATGAATGATCTGTGTTCACCAAAGGACTCAGTTTATATGCTTATATTTCCAACTCAATGATTTGCAGGCACAGCATGACATGGACTCTTTTTCCTTCACCTTCACCTCTATTCTTGTTTACTTAGGGAGGAATCCTGTCCCCCCTTTACAGACCTTTTTACCTGTCTCTAGTACTCTTCCACCTTGGAACCTCCTTCTGGTCTCTTAACTGTCCTTGGTCTCTACATCGATAACTGTCACCATGATCCAGCTATATCAATTTCTGCCACACTGAATTTATTTACTCCTATTTTGACTCTTTGTGTCTAACTTCATCCAGTCTCTTCCTACTTACATTCAGAATTCTTCTGATGCTTTATGTCAGTTTCACTATTTCCAGTTTCTCAGCCCTAGCCTCCTCCTCCTCTTCTTTATAGACATATAATCCTTCACATGTCTGTTCTCCATCAGGATGGTCCAATAGCTCTTCATTTCTTCCTGGGAGGAAACTTGAATGGTCCTCATTCAACATCACTTGCCTTCATTGGGCCAAGTTGATCTTCACTTTGAACAGTTTCTTCTTTAACAAATCTCACCTTCTCTTAGTAAAAAGTACCCATCTGGGATTTCAGTTACGTCTGTCCCTTTGTGGGGTTTGTGAAACATTGATTATTCCAGTCCTATTTAAGACCTACCATGACTCTTTCTCCAATTTGGTGAGGTCATCATCTGCAGTGCTTTCTTCACTTGTTCAGAATTGGAAAAGCTCATGAAATTTGCTGACAAATTCCATCTTTCTCTCACCCTCATCTGGTCCATCACTGACATTTCCCTTACTTGACTATTCTGTTTCCATTTCTTAGGATAGGCTGTCCACTTTTATCCATTACAAACCCACCTATTCCCATAGTTACTTGACTAGACTTGCTCACAGCTGCAAATGTGTTGCTGGTCAAAGCACAGCAGGTTAGGCAGCATCTCAGGAATAGAGAATTCGACGTTTCGAGCATAAGCCCTTCATCAGGAAATTTTACTCGAAGATTTTTTACTCGAAGATTTTTTACTTTTTTACTCGAAGATTTTTTACTAGACTTGCTCACATCCTGCTTTTTGTAAGAACTCCATTTCATTCTCCCAGTTTCTTAGTCTCTGTCACATCAGTTCCAACCGCAATACAAGTTGTAGGTTAGAAGAAGTTATACCTGACTCAAAATGTTAACTGTTTCTCTCCAAAGATGCTGCTTGTTGAGTTTCTCCAGCATTTTGTATATTGGTTACTGGCAGGGGTACCTGTCCAGTGAACTTAAGCTGAGAAATACAAATAAATGAGGGACAGAAAAGCACAAGCTCCCCCATTCCAGATTTCCTTCCTTCAATTCTTGCACTTCCTTTCTATCTCTTCACTTAATATGAACTACAAAATCTACTCGCTCAACTAAGATTTGGTCACCCACCTAAATTTAGTGCAAAGGGGGACAGAGGTGCTTTTACTAGGATTTACTGCAAGAAATAACCTCACCAAACCAACAGCTGAGTTAGAAAGGACAAAAGACGTGGGTCAAGAGTGACCTATGGACCCACAGTGTGATACGAGAGCAGGGAAAGCAGCTGAGTAGTGAGTCGGATTGATGAATATTGCCAATCTTTAAAGTAACTGCAAAGTCTTCAGTTTGCATTTCAGTGTCCAGCAGTTTTCTTCTCGTTGTTCTCAAAAATAACTGCTCCTATTTTCGAATTAGCTTTGTGATTTTTCTCTCTTTTTGCTTTTTAAAAACAAAATTTCATTATTGTGTAGTATAAAAAGCAGAAAATCTCAAGCAATCCATTAATAAAGGAAATCAGATATGGCAGTGATGGCATGAGGGGTGATGTGTTGCTGCTGCTGCATGTGGAAGCTCCTGGACACCAATGTGAGCCAGAACAAATACTAAGTGCGTGGAGCTTGAGGAACTCCTGATCCAAGTTGAAGAGGTGGAATCTGAGCTACAGACATTGTTCACAGGGAAGGTTACGTGAAGCTGTGGTCCAGACATTCATCACATACGTCAGATTAAATAATTCAAAATCCACGTGCAATCACAGACAGGAGGGTGCGACTGCAGGGTGGGGCAAGTATATGCATCTAAAGGATTAAAATTAAGGAACCTCCAATGGTCCAACAGGTCTTGCAAGCTGTATGGATGACAGTGTACAGAAAATGAGCAAACTGATGGCACCTTGGTACAGGGTGCTATTCAAGTGGGGAAAAAAATAAGAATATAGTTATAGTAGGGGACAGTATAACTAACAGAATACAGACTATTCTTTGCAGCAGTAGCAAGAATCCTGAAGACTGTATTGCCTGCCCAGTGCCAGGGTTAAGAGCTAAGAGAGGGAGGAAAGGAGCAACAACATTATTAGCAATAACAACATTGGCATGACTAGAAATGAGGTTTCCTGCAAGATTTGGAACAGTCAGGAGCTGAATTGTAAAGCAAAACTCCAAGGTTGTAATCTCTAGATTACGACCTGAGCTGCGGACAAACTGGCATAAGATAGATAATGCTGAAGTGTTAAATGCATGACACAAGAATTGGAATGGATTTCAGTTTGTGGGGCATTGGCACCAATACTGGGGCTGTTTCAGTGGGATAGGCTTCCCTTGAACCATGCGAGGACAAGTGTCAAGGTGCATTGAATAACTAGGGCTGTTAAAAGGCTTTAAACTAATTCGAGGAGAAGGCAAATATAGGCTCACAAAGCAAGAGAATATGGCAGTATTACAGGGCAGCTATTTGGATACTGGTACAGAGAGTAGAACAGGAAGGGACAAATGAAACAAACAGTAATAAATAGTGTCAACAAGAGAAATAATAGTTTAGAAAAGGCAACTCTAATTCAATGCATTTGGAAAGAAATACATTAAATGAATCAACCACATAATACAGATGAATGGGTATGATCTTATAGAGACATAAGGAAATCAAAGCTGGAAATTAATTAACTACTCAGGGACTTTCTGAAAGAATAGGCAAGAGGAAAGGTGTTGGGCTAGCACTATTAATTAGAATAGAATAAGTACGATAGCAAGAAATGATTTTTGAATTAAAAGATTCAGAATCCATTTGGATGGAGATAATAAAAGAAAAACAGAAAAAAAAACCCACTGGTTGAAGTAACCTATAGGCCTATTAATAGTAGCTATTTCGAATCTGGTGATGTTTAATGAATCAGATTTTATAAATGAAGTCAAAGTAAAAGTTCCCCTAGGTAACAGTGACCATAATATGGTAGAATTTAGCACTCAGTTTACATGGGGGGAACTTGGGTCAGAAACAATTGTGCTAAGTTTAAATAAGGGTTATTACCAAGGAATGAAGGAAGAACTGGCTGGAATGGACTTAGAAAGGAGTTTAGCAGCAATGATGATTAAGGAATAATAGCATATGTGTAAGAAAATAATTTATGACTCATACGTTCCGGATAGAACAATAAATTGGTGAGAAAGATGGATTGAAAAGATGAATATCCCCGAGGAAGGGAGGGCTGTGCCAACCATGGTTAACTTTCCTGCCCCTCTTTTTGTTTTAACCAGATTCCCTACAGTGTGGAAACAGGCTCACCAAGTCTACACCGACCCTCCGAAGTGTAACCACCCAGACTCATTTCCCTCTGACTGATGCACCGAACACTATGGGCAATTTAGCATGGCCAATTCACCCAACCTGCACATCTTTGCACTGTGGAGGAAACCAGAGCACCCGGAGGAAACCCACACAGACACAGGGAGAATGTGCAAACACCACACAGAGGCCCGAGGCTAGAATCAAACTGGGACCCTGGTGCTGTGAGGCAGCAGTGCTAACCACTGAGCCGTCCCGTGCCTGCAGTTACGTTCGAGCCTGGGTGTCCCTGGAGAAGGAGCATGCAGTGTCCACCAACACCCTCGAGGTTTTCAGGGAGAGGTGGGCACTGCAGGGTGTGGAGTGTTTTATTTCCTCCTCTGATTCTATTTTGATTTGATCCCTGCCCTCCACTTCACCATTTTGATCACTCAACATTGCCCTTTGATGAGAAGGGCATTGCTTGTCACTGGCCACTCAAGTATTTCCTTTCTTACTGGTGGTGGAATATAAATAAAGATTCCTGCACTGGTTGTTCTTCTCTGTGTCCTACAGCTACACACACATGACATGGGTGCTGGGGAAAAGCAAGCACTCCTGCTGTTAGGTGATAATGTGGGGTTAAAAAAATAGAAAAAAGGGGGATGCAGAATCTTCTCCAAAAAAAAGGAAACAAATACATATAACCAGGAGATTAGAATCTCCTCAGTTGAACATTGACTCCCAGCTGGCTGGCCAGCCACATATAGCCAATATACTAAAGAGAGAAAAAAATATGTAAACAGACATCAGAATCTCCTCAATTCAGAGGACTCACTCAGAGCTGGCTGGTCACAGCCAGCAAAAAAATTATAAAGCCAGAGCATTTAGAATCTACCTCAGCCCAGGGGACTGACTAACAGCTGGCTGGACACAGACAGTGTACTGTGCACAAGTAAACAAAGGGTGACTTGGTGACGGGATACCAGCCTCTGTGCAGTTACTTTAGATATTCATCCAGTTATATCAGTGTCCGCTCTCTGAAAGTAACACAGCTATGTCCATTCCTGTCTTTTCCCTGTAGACCTGCAATTTTTTTCATTCTTTCGATAATTATCTAATCCTCTTTTGAAAGTCACTATTGAATCAACCTCCACCATGTTTTCAGATCCTAATCCTGTGTTATCCAGTCAAGAGAACAGAACAGACAATCTGTGGCCCAGACAACCAGCATCATGAAATGGTGCAATAAGGGAATCAACTGAAAACCATTGCATTTATTAAGCATTATTTATTTTATACTTGTTATGATGAAATTAATGAAATCTTCAAAACTGAAAATTTGTACCTGGAATTAGTCTTATAACTAATCAGGACTAGTAAATTATAAAATGACACTCAAAACCAGTCTATAATTGTAAGTGACATAGGTCTTACAAGTTATGTTAAGGTGAACTCCTGAATCTTACAACTGTTTAATAAAGGTTCATCATAACATCTTTGTTTTTGCACTCTATGTTCTGGTCAGTTCTCTAAATGCTCATGCTCTGACATATTCTTATGACGGCTGCCTACTTTTTAAGAAGATCTTTCTGATATTTGACCAAAGCACATTTGAATAAGAATATTATTTGCAGAATCTCGACAGAAGACTGAGTTAATACAAAGACAAATGTATATATAAGGAAGAGTGCAGAACGGTTGTTCAGAAAATAGATTGATGCTTCTCTTACTTCAATCATTGAATATGTGAAAAATCTTACCTCATAAATCCCACCAAACAGTGACATGAATTTACTCAGCAACGCAGCACACATACTTGCAATGTGAACAAAAGGTCCCTGTGGATTGGAAAAAGTGAAATCTGAGTGAGACCATTCTATAATCAAAAGGTCAAAACTACGAAATTATGGTAGGAAACGTCAAGAAGCTGTTATGTCACTTGCAGCCACACTTCAGGCCAAGTGCACAACAAAAGCTGATAAAATACATAGATACTAGTGCAGCTTGAGGCAATTTCTTCACTTCAGCTTTGCAATAAAATCACAGTCTGGAAGGATTTTGTATTAAAAATTTTGAATGAAGTATACTGTCATGGGATTTTCAATTTTGTGCCAAATTTACACATTGAAAAGTGCACCATACTAATTATTTCCATTTGTTTAATTATTCGTTCATGGAGTGTGGGTTGCCTGTTCCTAGTTGCCTTAAGGTGATAATGAGCTGCCTTCATGAACGGCTGCAGTCCACGTGCTGATAGCTAGACCCACAATGCCTTTAGGGAGTGAGTTCCAAGATTTTGACCCGATGACAAAGATATATTTCCAAATCAGGATGATAAGTGAGGGAACTTACAGGTGGTGTTCCCATGTCCTTCTGGTCATGGGCTTGGAAGGTCTGGTCTAAAGTGGTGAGTTTTTACAACACATCTTGTAAGTGGTATACACTTCTATTACTGCGCACTGGTGATGGAGGCAGTGGATGTTTGTGGATTTGATGCCAATCAAGCAGGCTGCTTTTCCAACTGGTGGTTGGAGTCATAAGTAGCACATAGGAAGATGGTCGTGGTTGTTGGAGGTCAGTCATCTCAGCTCCAGGACATCTCTGCAGGAGTTCCTCATGGTAGTGTCCTAGACCCAACCATCATTAGCTGCTTCATTAATTATCTTTCCCTCCATCATAAGGTCAGAAGTGAGAATGTTTGCTGATGATTGCACAATGTTCAGCACCATTTGTGACTCCTCAGATACTAAAGCAGTTCATGTTCAAATGCAACAAAATCTGAACCCAACTTCAGCTGACAAGTGGAGCTGGGTTCAGATCTTGTGACCATTGGTGATAGTCATGGCCTGGCATTTATGACACACAAATGTCAGGCCATGATCATCCCCAATGAGAAACAATCTAACCACCACACCTTGGTATCCAATGCTGTTATCATCACAGCACTATCATTGTCCAGGAATGCAACTGGTCTCACTACACAGACAAAGTGGCTGCAACTGCAGGTCAGAGGCTAGGAATACTGAGATTAATAACTCACTTCCTGACTCCCCAAAGCCTGTCCACTATCTAAAAGGCACAAGTCACGATTGTGATGGAATACCCACCACTTGCCTGGATAGGTACAGCTCCAACAACATTCAAAAAGCTTGACACCATCCAGAACAAAGCAGCCTGCTTGATTGGCACCTCATCCACTCCCTCCACCATCGATGCATTGTAGCAGCACTGTGTATTATCTGCAAGATGCGCTGCAAACATTCACCAAAGTTCCTCAGATAATACCTTCCAAGCCCACAGCCACTTCCATTTAGGAGGACACGGGCAGCAGATACCTAGGAACACCACCACCTGCAAGTTCTTCTTTAAACCCCCTTATGATCCTGACTCAGAAATAAATAGCTGTTCCTTCACTGTTGCTGGGTTAAAATCCTGGAATTCCCCCCTAATGGTATTGTGGGTCAACCCACTGCAGATGGACTGCAGCGGTTTAAGAAAACAGCTCACCACCATCTTCACACGGGCGATGACAGATGGACAATAAATGCTGTCCAGCCAGCGATGCCCACATTTCATGAATGAATACAAATTTTAGAAATACAAGGTCTTAGTTTGAAAGGCATTCTTCTTCGCACATTATATCTGTCCTCTCATAAGCACAATTAGTGAAAATAACTGATATGCCACTCTAATTCCTTTATTTCAATTGACCACTGTATTCATGAAGAACACTCTTAACTCAGGGCCATTTAGGTCCAGAGCACAGTATGGTCATCATCCATACATGGACAAAGAACTGAATTCAAGAGATTTGGTTGGGGGTCACTGGCCTTCAAATCAAGAAAGTATTCAACCAAGTGTGACATCAAGGAGCTGGTGCAAAATTAAACTCAATGGGAATCATTGGGAGAATTTTCCACTGGTTGGAATCATAGCTAGCACAAAGAAAGAGGACTGTGGCTGTGGGAAGCCAATCATCTTAGCTCAAGGGCAATGCCTGAAGGAGAACCACAGGGTAGATATTTTCAACATTTTCTAATCAATCTGCTGATAGATGTTGTTAAACACCTCTGGAACAGGTAGCACTTGGATCTCCAAGCTTAAGGTAGTGTCACAATCACTGCACCACAAATGAGCCTTAGTTATCCAGGACAGGGTCCCAACCATCTTCAGCTGTACCATTAAATATCCTTCAATTTAAGGTTTGACGGGTTGATGCATCTAATACTTTGCTGACACTACTCAACTGTTGACCCTTCCCAGCAATTCCAAGGGATTTCTGTACCTTTTATACAATTTTTTTCCACAGTTAACAATTCTTCAAAAGGATCTCTGAATCTAATCCCCAAAGGATACGTGAACCCAATCCCTTTCTAAAGTATCCCTGAATCCCATCCCCTGTGTGTCCTGGGATCTTATTGGCTGTGCTGCTCATCTTTCCAAAAGAGTATCTAGGCTATCTTAAAGAAATGTTTTGAGAACAGACCTGCTGTGATTTGATCTAAGCTTCACACTCTGAGATCCAGATAGCAAGCACTCCAAAATCCAACTTGACTGCCAGCAGCTGATCACTGAAATGGCCAGCTGCTTTTGCAAAAAGCACATTGCAGGATTGTTCCCAAACCTGCCCACATACAAATGGGATTGCCAGATTCAGAGACAGAACTTCTAACAGTCTGTAACATTTGCTGCAGAGAGGCTTTTCAGTGCAGTGAAAATCAGGGATATTACCTTACTCAAAGCTGATACACAGATCTAAATTTGAACTCTTTGTCATAGGAATGGAACTTCTTTGATGCGTTTACTTAAGTGATTGAAATCCTGTAATTGATTCAGCTTGAGTATTAAAATAATGTTAA
The DNA here is from genome assembly GCF_020745735.1 of Hemiscyllium ocellatum. Taxonomy (NCBI): domain Eukaryota; kingdom Metazoa; phylum Chordata; class Chondrichthyes; order Orectolobiformes; family Hemiscylliidae; genus Hemiscyllium; species Hemiscyllium ocellatum. Next base: position 37,273,992 of record NC_083413.1, read on the forward strand.
AAAATGCTTAACTGCAGTATGTTCTTCGGAAATGGTTCTGGCTCATTGATTTTTTTATATTGATGAAATTTGGCAAGCAGATCACAGGAAAAGAAATCCTGTATCTAATAATAGCTCCTAATGTCCATCATTCTATTCCACATTGAAACTGTAATATATTCTTCGTCAAAGTGATTTAAAAATATTATCAACCAATTTAAAAAGCAATTTTAGCTTCTTATGGCAGACAACCGCACCAAGATGTTTGTTGGATTTGTAGATTAACAGTCGTAATATTGGTTTCACAAACAGAAGGCTTGTGATGAAGTTACAAAGAGACAAACATCAACTGTGCCTGGAGGATCATCAACCCGGTGAAGGACGCTCTCTGGGTGGTCCAAACTTGTTGATCTTCCAGCTGAAGGAGTTGACCCCAACTGAGTATTGCAGACTGGCACATTCCAAGGTCCAGGACTACGTGTTGAGGGACGCGCTGAAGCTTGGGGCAACTGCCGCCAAGGCGCGGTAGGGAAAGACCACCGTGTAATATCTGCCTGCCTAACGAAGGACAGGGGGCCCATGCAGTCATTTGGGCTCTGCTGACGCGTCAGCTAAATATATGGGCGTATGATTGAAAAATGTACAGACCTGTATATAAAATTGATAAATTCTGATCTCTGTATGTAAATGTTTACATTTGTATGGCATGACCAACTGGACAGACCATCAAATTATTTTATGAATAAAGTATATTTTTGAAATAAAAAAAATGCACCAAAGCTTCAGTCTTAACATAACGCAGGCTTACGAACTCTCAGAAATCGCATGATGAGTCAACAGTTAAAATTAGCGCTTGCTAACATTTAGACTAATCATGCATTTTTAACCTGAAGAAGTTTCTCAAGAGTCAGAAATTTTACAATTTTAGCAGATTGAAGCTTATAAATTGCTGATGCTACCTATCAGCTTGCAATGCATTCTCATGACCAGCCTTATGCATGCAAGTCTCCAAGCTCAACTGGGCCAGCTTATCACAGGAAACATACATCACCAGGTCACATTTTATTGTGGAAAGAATATAAAGGAAGCAAAAACTCAGGTAAGTGGCTCCATCTAAGGAACTTAATTTATTTACAGGATGAGGGAGTCACTGGCTAGGCCAGCAATTATTGCCCAGAGGACAGTTAAGAGTCAGCCACATTGCTGTGGAGTCACATAGGCCCGACCAGGTAAGGATGGCAGTTTCCTTCCCTAAAGTGCATTAGTGAACCAAATGAGTTTTTCTCCCAACAATCATTTCATGGTCAGACTCTTAATTTCAGATATTTATTGTTCAAATTCCATCATTTGCCATTGCAGGATTTAAACCAAGGTCCCCAGAACATTACCTGGGTCTCTGGATTAACAGTCCTGTGATAATACCACTAGGCCATTGTCTCTCCAGTGACACATAAAGCCCATATTGAGTTTGCACTGCAGATCCAGAATATTGGGAAATTAAAAGGCTTTTATAAAAGGTCACAATGAGGCAAACCAGTAACCGGCAAAAAACTGTGGCAGATAAAATTCATGAAAAACAGGAAACTAGAGTATTTGGTTAATAGTTGCAAGTGGTGCAGCATGAAACCTCTGCCAGTCTAGAGGCTGCTGTATGAGCAGAGCATGAAAGGGGATGCTTTGGAAAAAGCTGCAACATAATTGATCAGAGATACGATCTGGGCTTTTATAGTATGGAGCCATGGTCCACAAAGGATTCTGTCTTTCAGGGAGAGACAATTGTTTATACATGTGGTATGAGGGCAAACACATCTAAAATATAGAGTAACGTGAGGAGACAGGCCTCCACGAACTACATGTTCATCTGGTATGGGGACTGAGCCCACAGCATTGGCTTTATCATTGATCTTCATGCTGTGTTCATCACCCACAAGATCTGGGAACAACCACAGGAGAAAACAGAAAAACGTCAAGGAAGCTACTGAACAACATCATGTCATTATGTTTTCCATTGAAACGTTACTGTGTAAACTGTGGGAACATTTAGTTCTTTCCATTACTTTCAGAAATGGAGTACTTCAGAAACATTTTGTTCCTAGATAATGCTCATGGTACTCACCAGTAATCAAAATAAAAATGATAAAGCTAACAATATGGATCCAGTATAAATGTCCCTGTTCATTTTTACATGGACAGCTTCTAGTATAAATATTGGCACAACATTTATAATGGAAAACAGAGAAAAGATTTATTATAATCTACCAGAAATGGCTAGTGTGAATAAATCAAAATGAGGGAAATAGAGTCATAGAGTCAAACAGCATGGAAACAGACCCTTCAAGTCCAACTCATCTGCACTGACCAGACATCCCAATTTGACCTAGTCCCATTTGCCATCATTGGCCCATCCAGATACCTACTTAAATGTTGCAATTGTACCAACCTACACCACTTCATCTGGCAACTCATTCCAAACACGCACCACCCTCTGCATAAAAAGGTTACCCTCAGGTCCCTTTTAAATATTTCCACGCTCACTATAAACCTATGTCCTCGAGTTTAGCTCCCCCCATCTTAGGAAAACAACTCCGGCTATCACTCTATCCATGCCCCTCATAATTTTATAAACCTCTATAATGTTACCCCTTAGTCTCCAAAGATCCAGGGAAAAAATCCTGGACAATTAGTGCTTTCAATTCAACTTCTTCCTATAATTCAGAGAAATATCTTCGTAAATCTTTTCTGAACCCTCTCCAATTTAATAATAACCTTCGTTTGGCAGGGTATAGGAAGGATATACACAGTACTCCAAAAAGTACTACCGATATTCACTTGTATTTCAGTTACTATATATACTTTTCATAGATTTGAGCATTTTAAAAGTTCTGTAATTTAAGTACTTCATCAACCTCTTGTCCCTTGCATATTTCTGATTGTGTAGCAAACACATTTGCTATTTTAAAATGCAAAACTTTATGTAAGGTCTTCCTTGTCTTTAATTGAGTCTATCCTGCATACAAACTCAAGTTATCTCCCATTTTTCCTCTATGTTCTTGATGAGAAGATACCTATGGGGCGTTACCTACTCCTGTCCACGACTGACCCAATTTCACTGCCTAGCGTACGGGTTGGGATTCCCACATTAGAACATTAGCCTTACCGGCAATCTCATAAATATGGCTTGAGTCTTTTGTTCAATGTATCAGTTTGCTGCTGAAATAGGGTGGATTAAATAGCACAATGAGCATCTTGATCACATCAGTTCTCACTATATATTATAAAATTTTGTGAAAGCCTTTATTGCTCAGTATAGGAGTTGGGATTGTACAGGACATCGGTGAGCTGAAAATGTGTTGCTGGAAAAGCGCAGCAGGTCAGGCAGCATCCAAGGAGCAGGAGAGTCGAGAGATTCCTGAAGAAGGGCTCATGCCCGAAATGTCGACTCTCCTGCTCCTTGGATGCTGCCTGACCTGCTGCGCTTTTCCAGCAACACATTTTCAGCTCTGATCTCCAGCATCTGCAGTCCTCACTTTCTCCCAGGACATTGGTGAGGCCACTTTTGGAACACTGTGATTATTATATTGGACCATGACTTAAAGATAGAACCTAAACCTCTGATGAGTTTTTAAAAAAATGTTAAACTTACTTCATATGGCAGACTTGGAGAAATTATTCACTCTGGTGAGCAAATGGAAAGCAGGGAAATGTAATCTTAAAATAAGAACTATGGCACAAAGTAAAATCAGATTTTTTTTAAAAGGAGGTAGAAATCTTTTCCCAAAAGACTATAGATGATGAGACAATTAGTGCTTTCAAGACAATGAACAGATCGTTGCTATGTAAGGGTACTATGGGGCAAAAGAAAATTGCAAATTGAGTTCCATGCACATCACCCACAATGTACTTTAATGTCAAATGGAACTTTAGGGACCAAATAGCTAATCATGTTATTAAATGAGAGTGTAAAATATTGTTTATTCAAAATTAAATTCAGAACATTTGACAGTATTTTTGTAAAAAACACTTCTAATTTCAGTGTATGTCAGGCAGTTATGTTATTGACATCATTTGAGTTCTGCTACACTTGCAATTCTCCTATTTGCCCCCAAACCCTAACTACTTAGTCCTATCTCTTAATAAACTAAGCAAAAGGTTAAACCCCAAAGTTGTACTCTTGGTTCCTCCCATTCTCTTGAATTCAAGTCTACCTCCTGCAGACTTCAAACAAAATAGCTTTTAAAGGAGAAAATCTTTTTGATGGAGCTTGAATTTAGAGTTGCGCATATTGTTTCAAGCTGTTGCTATCAAACCTTCACCTCTGGTTCCGAGATTATACAATATGAAACATACCGGATGCCTACAAGCTGTCACCATTGACGTAATTGTTTTGAGTACTGTAATGCTCAGTAAATGTACTTCGCAGGCAAAAAAAGCTAATTTTAATGAAAGGTAGAGTATTAAGAAACTGGTAATGCCTGTCTATTTTTAGTGCTAGAACATATGTTGTTTACTCATTTCAGCAACTGCAAAACGAATTGCAATTAGTTAATTGTGTTGACCCTGGAGAGTGAAACCATTAGAGGCCATAATCCACAAAAATCACACAGTTTAAAGATCTGCTGTATTACATTTGCAAACAATATATACGGACTTGTAAAGTTCAACCAATTTCTCCATTAATTGACTGCTTGCTGATGCTTCTCAGCGCTTTCCTGGCAGATTGAAATAATACTTAGTTCCACTTTGCAGAGCTTCATAAAGTCAATTATATCTGAGATTATGTCACTGAGGGGGATATGCTGGACGATGTCATTTGTAAAGCAGTACAATATGCCTTTAAATGCACTAAGCAAATTTTAAGAGCACCGATTTCTCAGAAATTAGTGGATACTAAGTAGATTTATGATTGTAATACTGACCTAACTTGCTTGACATAACAGGTTGATTAAAAATGTCAAAAAAGCTGTAAAAATATCTAGAAAGGACCAAAGGTATCATTCTCCATTAGAGAGAGAGAGAGAGAGAGAGGGGCAGAGATGAGAGAGGTGAAGAGAATCAGGGAGACAACTGGTTTTATAGTTTGACAACACCACTACCCATCAAGAAGCAGCAACAGCAATCTTGAACAGTCAACATAAGGATTGAAGTTGCACTGTCAGCTTCCTGACCTAATTGCCACTCCATTGAAACCTACAGTTAAGCAGAAGTTCTAGTGAATCTAATGGGACTAAAGGTCACTAAGTTCCATAGACCTAATGGGCTGCATCCTATGATATTACAGAATGTTAGAATTATGGTCAGGGATGCACTCGTCATAATCTTCCAAGAATCCTTGGATTTGGTTAAGTCCCAGAGAATTGGAAAATTGCCAATATAACATCTTTATTCAGAAAGGGAAGGAGACAAAAACAGGCAACTATAGACCTGCTTGCTTAACATCTGTAATTAGGAAAATCTGAGAGTATATGATGAAGGAAGTAAAAGCAGACCATTTAGAAATCCATTATATAAAGCTGCAGCACAGAGGAATTTGGAAGCCCTCATGCATAAATCACGAAGAGTGAGAACTTACAAGTTCAGCAGTTAATAGAGAAGGCAAATGGAATGCTGGCCTTTCTTTCAATGAGGATGGATTACAAAAATAGGAAGTCCTGCTAAAACTATACAAGGCAATAGTCAGACCACACCTAGAATACTGTGAACAGTTTTGGCCACTTTATCTTTGGAAAGATACACTGGATTAGGAAGCAGTCCAGAGAAGGTTAACTTGATTAATTCTGGTTTTGGAGGGATTTTCTGACCAGAACAGATTGAATAGTTTGGGCCTGTACTCATTGGAGCTTAGAAAAATGAGAGGCAATCTTATTGAAACATTTACATATTCAGCAAGAACTCGACAACATCTAATCTTAGACTGATAAGTGACAAGTAACATGTGTGCCTACAATTACCTGACAATGAGCATTTCTGACATGACAGAATCTGTCCATCTCACCCTAATTTTCAAATGGTGTTAACATCACTGAATCACCCACTATCAACACCGTGGGGTTTGCATTGACCAGAACTGAACTGGACTGGCATATAAATAGGAGAAAGTGAAGACTGCAGACACTGGAGATTAGAGTTGAAGAGTGTAGTTTGGAAAAGCACAGCTGGTCAGGCAGTATCCAAGGAGCAGGAGAATTGACGTTTCGGCATAGCCAGGTCAGAAATTGGGAATGTTAAGGTTTCATAGAGTCCCTACAATGTGGAAGTAGGCCATTCAGCCCAATGAGTCTACCACCATCCCTTTGGAGAACATCCCACCCAGACTCACCCCCTTACCCTATCCCTGTAACCCTGTATTTTCCATGGTTAATCCATCTTGCCTGCACATCCCTGGATACTATGGGCAATTTAGTATGGCCAACTCACATCATTGCACAGTTTTGGACCGTGGGATGAAACCCACACAGACATGGGGACAATGTGCAAACTCCACACAATCGTCTGAGGGTGGAATCGAACCGGGGTCCCTGGCACTGTGGGGCAGCAGTACTGAGCCATCGTGTGACCCAAACTCACTTCCTGACTCCCTAAATCCTGTTCATTGTCTCTAAAAGGCATAGGTCAAGACTGTGAAAGAATACTGCTCCCTTTCCTAGATCGGGGTGGCACCATACACACAAGAAATTCAATATTGTCCAGGACAAAGTAATCACTAGATCAGCATTCTATTCACCACAGCAAATATTCAGTCTGCACACCACAAGTTCACAGTGGCAGCAATGCGTACTAACTGCAAAATGTAGTGCCACAACTCACCAAAAGCTCCTTTGGCAACACCTTTCCAACAGAGACCTCTACCACCTAGAAGAACAATAGCTGCAGATGCATGGGAACACCACTGCTGTATCTAAATATTTCCATCAAGGCCACACATCAACCAGACTTGAAACTAGAACACCGTTCCACCATCACTGGGAGATCAAATTCTGGGACACTTTTCCTCACAGCACAGCGGTGTATGGCTGCACTGGATCGACTGCAATGATTCAAGATGGCAGCCAGTTAGACATGGGCAATATATACTGGCCTTGCCAGCAATATTCAATTCCAAGGAAAGAATCATGATCACAAAGTCTTTTCAGCTATTAATTTCAGATTTCCAGCATTAACAATATTTTGCTTTTGTTTTGGCCTTTATGGTAAGTTTGTTCTTATTACCTTGCCCATCTGGTCAGTATCTTACCAACATAGCAATGAAAATTACTTTATGGAATCTCATATACACCTCCATGTGAATTGAAAAATTAGGAACAAAAGAAGCAGATGTAGGACAGTTAGCTCATAACCTTTCATTTATCCACATTATATTCCATCTGCCAATTTATTGCCCACTCACTCAACCTGTCCATATACCATTAAGGCCTCTTTGCATTGTCATCACATCTCCTGTTAGTTTTGTGTCATCTGCAAACTTGGAAATATTACACTTGTATCCCCTATTCACATCTAGATTATCGATATAGATTGTGAATTGCTAAGGCCTAAGCACTGATCTTTGTGGTACCCTGTTAGTCACAGCCCACTAACACAAGAATGACCTATTTATTCCAACCCTCGATTCTTGCCAGGATTTTGCCCACTCTCCCACGAGCTCTAATTTTGTTTACTAACCTACTGTGTGGGACCTTATCAAAGTCCAAGTGTAGCACATCTGCTACTTCTCTTATCTATCCTGCTAGTGACAGCCTTAAAAAATCTCCACTGGTTTGCTAACATACAAAGAATTCCTGAGAAACTCAGCAGGTTTGGTAGCATCTGAGAAGAGAGAAAAACAGATGGAACATTTTGAGTCTGATGTGACTTTTCAACAGAACTGGCACCTTATTAAGTTTTCCACAGAATTCCATTTCACCAAGTTCATCAATTTCACTGAAGTATTCTTGCTCCTTGAGGGTTCCATTGACAAACTCCCAGCTACAATGACAATGTGGTAATACCATATAGGATAAGGGGATGGGATCATGCATATAGAGAGTTTTAAATTTAAAGGGTAGTCTTAATTAGAGGAATGTAATGTAATTAGAGGAATGAGAGATCTGATTAAGGTCTCAAGTTGCTAAAGGAATTTTGCAAAGTAGACATAGAGACGGGATGTCCTGTGAGACAATCTAGCATGTGAAAAGGGGTAGCAGAATAAAACAGAGACAAGGAAAAATTACTTTTCTCAAAGAAATGTGAATCTGTGGTATTCACTACCCTGGAGTCCAGTGGACACTGGGACATTGAGTAAAGTTGAGGAGGAGAAAGACAGAGCTTCAGCTAGTGAGGAGTGGAAGGGTTATGGAGAGCAAGCAGGAAGGTGGAGTTGAGGCTGAGATGACATCAGCCATGATTCTACTGAATGGCAGAGCAGGCTCAAGAGGCTGAATTGTCTATTCCTGCTCCTGGTTCTTATGACAAGAAATAGCAGCAGCACAATGAAAAATAAGGTGAGAATAAAAATATACATTTCTGATCAGTTGTCATATTGTTCCCGGGGAGTTATCCTTCTCATTTGATGATTAACTATCAATTTCACAGAGATTAATTAAAAGTATTAGAGTAGCTGAATGATACCAGCCAACAAAAAGGTAACAGACCTGATTACATCACTCAAATGAAGAAGACAACTCTCTACATCAGAGATGTTGACTGACTGAAGTAAATAATGTCAGAGATTGCCTAGGAGCTTCTAGATGCAGAACAGTTAAGTGCTGATGCCGTCACTGCAATCATACTTAATGCAATGCCTCTGGGGAAAAGACAAAGTTAGCATCCAACAGCCAATGTATCTTTGTCATGATGTCAAAATGAAATCACAGCATTTGTAATCATGGGAAAAATCAAACATGTCTTCTGTGGTGTGTGCCTGTGTGAGATATATGTGTATGTGGTCTTCTGGAATTTATTTGGTTCAGTTCCTGCTGCTTTTGGTTGCTGGTTCTAGTGGTTTGTTACAGTGGCAGGATATACAGATAAAATCTTTGCACCTTCCTCAATACTAGCCTTTGCTTTCCCATGTTCTTATTTGTCTAGATCTCAAAAAATCTGAACAACAGAAATTATTTCTGCTTTAATTGTATCAATATCACAAAGTAATATTCATATTCAGTCAACATTTACATTGTTCGCACTAACTATAACAGGCAAGCACTTTGATAATAATGGCTCTGTACTTTGAAAAAGCAGGTTACTGAAAATTTTATTAGGGCATCTTTACACAGTGCTTCACCAGCAGTAGGAAAAAGTGCAAATTGACAGCACAGATTGACAGTGTATATTCAAAGGTAGATTTGGCTGGCAACACATCGCTGATTGGTTTATGCAACTGTTGACAGTCATGGTTGCCAAAAGTTATCAGTCTGATACCAACGCTGATTGGTTGCTGAGTAGCTGAGCAGCCTCTGAATATAAATGATACAACAGAAAGCTTTTGACTTCTGAAACAATGGGAGGGCGGCAGGTGTGTATGGGTGTGCGCGTATGTGTGTATAGTTTTCTCCTTTGCCTCTCATGACCTGAAGCTAAACAAAACCACTTGTTTTCTCCCATTAGTTCTGGCAACTGTTACTGTTCTTAATTGAGAAGACAGCTGGGAGCCTTTATGCTTTGTGAACTGGTCACCTTGTCCTTCCTGTGAAGGAGTGAAAGAACCTAAAGGAAAAGAGCAGATAACAGAAGATGATGGGAAACAAAATCAACATCCCATCAAATCCTGAGGACTGTTGCTGTTTCCCCAGCACTTCTCCCCTCTTTCAATAACACCAGTGTCTTTTTTGTCTCTCTGTATGAGTTTCAAAGTGCTTACTGGCATGATAACGCACAATATTTCAAGCAATTTGGAAATTACATGACTGAGAGATACTGTTCTGTATTTTGCTGGCTGACAGTTAGCCCTGTTTTTGAGTACCCACAGATGTTAGCTTCTCTCCAATAACCTGGGAAGGAATGGGAGAAAAATCCATTACTTAACTTTTCAGTGGGTTTCACAATATACCTATACTCGCTGAGAAACTGTAGCTTTAAATTGTAAAAGTGAATCCCAATTATACCAGCTTTGAAGAATGAAGCACCCTGTGCAACCTTTAAATTCTATTGCAGGCACCATAGAGAGTCAGCTTTAAAACGTCAATGGGTGGCCATTTGGGATATTTCAGGGTACACATGGTTGAGGACTTAGACACTATCACAGCTTCATATAGCTGGGACATTGATGTGCAGATGTCTCACCCATTATCTAGGTGACATCTGCAGGTGCTTTGGAGCCTCCCACGAAGTGCTGCTGTACTTTGTCTTCTGGAATAATTTGGTTCCATCTTTGCTGCTCCTGGTTGCCGCTTCCAGTAGTTTGTAATAGTGGCCGGTACACTGGGTCTCAGTCTATATGTTTGTTGATGGAGACCGTGTATGAGTGCCGTGCTTCTAGAAATTCTCTGGCTGTCCTCTGTTTGGCTTGTCCTATGATCATTGTGTTGTCCCAGTCAAATTTGTGGCTGAATGCATGCTCAGAACTAACAGCCTAACCATAAGAAGTCAGACAACCATTGTACCTTCACCAACAAAGAAAAGACAAATGAACAAACTCAACACCAAAGAGAGAGAAGCCCTAAAAACAAAAATGACAAGAACGAAATCACAGTACTAGCAGACAAGAATAGAATTATGGTAATCATGGACAAGACCGAATATACTGTATTCAGAAAACAGAGAAACTACTTGTAGATACCGATACCTACCTACAGAGGGAGTGTGACCCCTCACCACAGCTAACCAACAGAATAAACAACACACGAAGGAACCTTCAAAAAAAAGGACTAATAACCAGGATTGACCTACAAAAGATGAAACCAGAAAGCTACAACACCCCAAGATTTTACAGATTACCTAAAGTACACAAACCAGACATACGACTTAGACCCATTTTGGCACTCTTGGAACTCCATCTCATAAACTAGCAAAAGAACTTCAACAACAACAAAAACATCTTATCAACAGACCCAAACACTCCAAACAATCATCACAGGATTTCCTAGACAACATTAAGAACAAGGATGATACAATGGTCTCATTCAATGTAATGGCATTGTTCACTTCAATTACAAAGCCTTAGCCTGGGAGACAATAGCAAACCTCCTGGACAAACAGAACAGGCAACATGACGGGGAACCAATCAACAAGGACTGCATACTCAAACTATTAGATTTGTGCTTGACGACACACTTCACATTCAACATCCAAATAAGTAAACAGATCAATGGAACACCTGTGAGCTCACCCCTCTCTGGGCTCAGAGCAAAGATTGGAACAAACAGCCATCCCACAAATCCAACTCAAACTCTGGATCAAATGCGCCACTTTTGTTATCATTAAGAGAACAGAAATCGAGAATACACACCGGATTATGAACACCATGTTCACAGACATCAGATTAATGAAAAGAGGAGGAAACCAACAATCAACTCCCATTCTTGGATGTGATGGTAGAAAGAACACAGAACAGTGAATGCACCACAAAAGTGTACAGGAAAGCTACACACTCTGACCAGGACCTGAACAACAACTGCAACAACTCATACACACACAAGAGAAGCTGTATTAGGTCCCTGTTCAAAAGGGCTACAACATACTGCAGCACTCCCGACCTACGAAGGGAAGAAGAAAACCTTTCCAGACTATTTGCCAAGAACTGGTATCCCCGCAACTCCATCCACAGATGCCTAATAGGCAAACAATTCGATGAGGACATTCTATGACCTATCTTAGTAGCCACTCTACCTGTCATAAAAAAACTTCTCAGAACAGACACCGAGGCTTCCCTGACCACTGGGATTCATGACAGTTCATAAACCGACAGCCACACTCAGACAACTCACCAGGTCAAAAGATCCTGTACCCACCATGTGGAAGACTAACATAATTTAAAAGATTCCATGCGAAGACTGCACGAAACACTAAATAGAACAAACAGGCAGACAACTGAAAATCTGCATCCACGACCACCAAGTAGCCACTAAACACCACAACCAACTCAAAGTTTGTGCGAAGATTTGTAGCTCGGGTGCTTGTTGTAGTGGTTCTGTTCGCCGAGCTGGAAGTTTTTGTTGCAAACGTTTCGTCCCCTGGCTAGGAGACATCATCAGTGCTCTGGAGCCTCCTGTGAAGCGCTTCTTTGATGTTTCTTCCGGCATTTATAGTGGTCTGTCCTTGCCGCTTCTGGGTGTCAGTTTCAGCTGACAGTTTATAATGTAGTTTATAAAATACCATGCAAGGACTGCACAAAACACTATATAGGACAAACAGAAAGACAGCTAACAATCCGCATACATGAACACCAACTAGCCACGAAATGACACGACCAGCTATCCCTAGTAGCCACACACGCAGACAACAAGCAACATGAATTCGACTGGGAAAACACTACTATCATAGGGCAAGCCAGACAGAGAACAGCCAGGGAATTCCTAGAGGCATGGCATTCATCCACAAACTCCATCAACAAACACATCGACCTGGACCCAATATACCAACCACTACAGCGGACAGCTGAAACTGACACCCGGAAGCGGCAAGGACAGACCACTATAAATGCCGGAAGAAACACCACAACCAACTGTCTCTAGTAGCCACATACACAGATGACAAGGACCACAAACTCAACTGGGACAACACAATGATCAAAGGACAAGCCAAATCGAGGACAGCCAGACAATTTCTAGAAGCATACAATTCATCCACAGACTCCATCAACAAACACATAGACCTAGTCCCAGTTTCCCGGCCACTACAATGAACTACTGGAACCGGCAACCGGAAGCAGCAGGAATGAAACCAAATAAATTCCAGAAGATGCTGTACAGCAGCACTTCACAGGAGACTCCAAAGCACTGAAGGTCTTACATAGACAGGGGACAACGTGTTTGCAAGTCAACTTCCCAGCTCGGCAAACATAGCCGCAACTTCAACAACTGGCACCCAAACTACAAATCTTTATGCAAACCTTGAGCTTCATTCAAATGTAGAGACCTGGGAAAGCATCAAAGTCCGTGTGCATAATTATTAGCAGGAGATGTAGGAATGTGTTCATGCTCCCCATCCATTGTCTCAAATCAATATTATTATTAAGATTTTTATCAATAATCTTAATAATTGGACTGATTGAGGAGTAGATCATTGGAACATAAACATAACCAAATATTTAAATAAGATGGTTGTTAAATAAAACAAATAAAATTGGAAAGAACACTAGGCATTAAAAAAATAAATTGTTAGACTATTCAATTCCACATTTTAATCAATAATTTTAACCAATTTGTTGGCCGAATGGTCCAAAGTTCCAAACAAAAATATCTATACTTAAATTTCTTACCTCTTTACCTAAAGGCATCCCACTTCCTAATGCACATGTTAAACCAATCACTTTGGCTACAAAAGTTTTTAAAGTGAGATATTCTTTTAGCACCACTCCACGAAGGATTGTCTTCATCTCAGGTATCCCCGATCCTGTAAAAACATATATAAACTTTTTGAGAAGTGTGCAGGTCTGCATTTTTAACTGTAATGACCATTTGGCAAAAGTACAGATAAATAAAGCATAAAATCAGCTCTCCAAAAGCTTGTCTTTAAATAGTATTAGCCATTTGAAATGTCACATCAATGCCATTTAGGAACGTCCAAGAGGATTATTTGGATTTCAGGTTCTACTGGATATGCATATCCACTTAGGAGCTATTTGCAGCAAAATCTACTAGGTATGAATTGACCTTAATAGCCACATAGGTACCTTACAAAATCTTGAGCATAGACACAGACAAACAATGCAAATCATTGCTTTCCCAACTGAAAAATGATACTATACAATGATTATCATATGATTATGATCACAACATAATATATTGTTTAGCTCTTCTGTTCTATCTTGGTTTTGTTTCCAAATTCAGCCTGAAGAGTTTTGTTGCTCTTCTTAACCTAGATCTTTTCTTATATTTTTGATAGCAGAAACTGATCTAGATCTTACTAAATGCTTTAAACAAGATCATCAGTATTTTATGTACTGCCAGTAGCCTGTGCTATTAGTGTAATAAATTTACACCAGTACCACCAGGGTAAAAGATATTGTTTGGCCTAAAGGAAACCTGGGATGGAATAATTAGAGACTCAGAACACAGCTTGACCATTATATCCTTCATTTTTAAAATGATCTTTATGTATTGGCTTTTAAAACTCTAAACTAAAATAGAACTTTAATTACAATTCAGTTCATAGTACTCACGGTAAATTCATATATTATTGCACATCGATAAAATTTAAATGTGATATTTCGAGGTCATTCAATTGCAACAACGCAAATTTCCATTTCAAGAAAACAAACTCAAAGAAAGGATGCACAGTGAGTAGGCTGCCCAACAGCAATGGGGACTTAATAACCATTATCATCAAGTGTGAATTTACTATAATCACTTGCTTAGTGATCCACCAATGTATTTCTAGCATCAATATTGATACTTAGAGAATAATTTTGCTGCGCACATAAAAACACACAATGCATTCTGACATTTCATTTGTTTTTTATTTGTCGACTATCACCAGAGGTAAAATATTTGACGCAACTGACAAGATTTAATGCATTTTATTAACATGAACTTTACTGTCAATGCAAATACAGAAAACAAAACGCTAGTGACAACCGCTCCACTATGCGACCTCAAAGTTTCAGTCTTTACACTGATGTGTCAAAAGTTCATTAATTTATAAATTATTTCCTTTATTGGCCATTATTTTCTCATCCTGAAATATTAGAACACATTCAGTTAACACATCAATTGGTTGAAGTATTTATTTCTACATGGACAATGAGAATGTATTACACTACACTGGCAGTTAAAAGACTTTCCATGAATTTACAAAGTCCATTCCATCCATATGTCAAACGTCTTTAACATTTTTAGAAAGTTGCTTAAACCTGGCCAAAGCAGTTGGGTTCACCATTAGCTTCAGCACTTAAGCCAGATTCTGCATAGTTTACAGAAAATAAATGCATTAGCAAAAACAGATTCAAATATCATTCCTCTGTTAGAAGATTGTATCAATAAAAGTGGCAGTGGTTCATTTCTTGCTGAGGAGCACAGTCTTATGAAGAGAGTTTGAATAGACCTGTACTCATTGGAATAGAGGAGAACTTATTGAAACATACAAGGTTCTCACTTAACTTGACAGGGAAAATGTAGAAAGGTCATTTTCCCCTTGTGGAAAATTTTTGGATCAAAGACCATAACCAGTGAGAGATCATACAGTTAAAACAGAGATGAGGAGGAATTTCTTCTGAGGGCAGTGAATCTCTTGTATTCTTGATTGTAGAGCTCTGTTGAGGCTGAATTTTTATATTCGAGGTCGAGATGGAGAGCTTTTTAATCAGTACGAGCAACAAGGATTATGGAGAAAATGCTGGAAAGTGGCATTATGGATTATCAGATCAGCCATGATCTCATTGAATGGAGCAGAAGCCTCGATGGGCTGATTGCCAACTTCTACTCCCATGTCTTATAGTCGACTACTGATCTGTTGAAGAGGTACTGGCAATTGCTGTGAGCAACTTGGACTAAAGAGGTACACACCTTTGGTATACTAAATTAACTATATCAATGTCAACTCATGCTATTTGGGTTTTAATTTGGATTTGGACTCAGCTATAATCCAAAAACTTAGTAGTTTTGACTGAAGTTCTTAACTGTAGTTTATTTTAGACAATGTTTAAATATTGTACAAGAATGAATGAGGGTGAAAGATAGTAATTTTTGTGTTGTATTGTACATTTTGTGTTTTCCTGGTCATGAAACACATCATCATTTGTAACCAGGCAACAGCACCTCAATATTGCAAAAGTCTGAAGGACTGAGAATGAAAAGGGCTTTCTACTTCATGATCTGGAATTTTGATCTTCAGAACTTTTTTTTTAAACACTGTTTATATTCTTTTCCACCTGTAATACATTTGTAAATGGTTTGTCTTTTGTCTGCCATAAACATGTGTGTGTGTGTGTGTGTTTTAAAGGGAATAGCTTAAGTTGCATAAATTAGAATTTTTCTCATTGCTCTTGTTAAAATTAGGCTTGCAAAATAAATGGATATTTTTATAGTTACTGAGGAAAACCTTCTTTGCTTTACTTTTGTCTTGGGTAGCAGTCAGGCAAATTGGGTTTGGTGATTTCATTGGGATTTTTATACATTAATAAAATTTGTGACAACTTGCAGAGCACTAGGCTATGATTATCAGGGCACTACTCCCAGCTATGTTATGATAATGCACACTAGAATATATAACATTTTGGTCCTATAAATTGCTTCAGCATTAGCTCATTTTCAAGTATTTGCATGTCTTTTCCAGGTATGGTTGCGAGAATGTGCACATTGAGCAGGTTATTGACTGTAATGACAATAAAACTTAAGAGATATCTCGAATGAGTGGCTAATTTGCCACTACCTCAATGAAAGAGGGATACATGTACCAGGAAAGGAGGAGGGAAATTTCATCCAGTTGTTACCAATGTGGATTGGATGATTCGCTGATTGCACGTATGATTTAGTTCTGACTTGTGGTGAGAGAAATTTATGTAACTCCTTCCATAGACTGAAAGAATCAACTGAAAGAATTGCAAATATTGGCACGACCTTTTTCATATTGGGAATAATGTTCTGATTCAAGTCTTATTAATCTGACAGCATTCTTTTTTCATCTTTGAAAAAACATAAGTTTTTGAAGAGAATTCCACTCACTGTATTCCATAAGGAGGAGCTGACATTTATGGGCATACAATCTCAGACAAAGCACAAAACACATATTTCTGATCACAGGGGGCTTGATGTGTTAATGGAAAGGCTGTATTTACTGACACCATTCCACCAGAAAAGTCTCTGATATGACGGAGAGTGGCACCCAAGACAGCTGTCAATATCAAATATGTTGACGGTCAAAGAAAGACAAAAAGGAACACACAACACCATTGTTTCTCTCTCCCATCTCACTTTAGTGCTACCTCTTTCACACACTTTCCTATCCCGTCCACCACACCCTTTCACTCCTCACATTGCAACTTTCCACTCAGGGAGCCCTCTGCTGCTTCCTCAGGCAAGCGACGAAAGGACCAACTAAAGGAGCACGGGTAAGTTCAAGGAATTGGGGCAGCTTACAGATATCTAGTGCACGACATGAGCCTAGAGACTGGGAAAAAAAACCATACATGCACCGGCAAAGCTGCGAGTGATGAGTTCATGTTTCTGAACAGGAATTATTGTGTACTGGAAACAGCCTTAATGCCACAAATGAAACTCAGAATTGTGGAGATAAAGAATTAACCCGAACCTTATTCATCCAAATTTCTTTAGATAGAAACCTAACTATCATAAACAACACTTTTTATGACTGTGGCTATGGAGGATTATCCTTGCCAATTCTCTCAATGCCATTATAGCTTTAATCAGGGCTGACCATAGCATCCTCTTGCAATGCCTGTCCTCCACTGCCTCACTTTAAAAGATTGCTCTGTCACCTGTTCCCACAGTATCTATTGAATCACAACTTAAACATCTCTGCAAACATTTCTCCATCCAGTTTGCATCAACACTGTGGAACTATACCCAAGGGTTCTTTCCTTCCTTATCCAACATGCAGCTCCTTGGTGGTATGACATACACATTTGTGACACCCAAATTTACTTGTATCCAACTGGTTGAATTTCCCATTCAGGAGAAGTTGGGAGGTGGGGTGGGGGGTGGGGGGGTGGAGGTGGTGGTGGGGGTGAGCTGGCAATTTGATGCATAAAGGCATGTTCCCACTGTCATGTGGCATATTGCCATTAGTCATTATTTCAGCTGTGATGTCACTGGGTGGCCAGATACCCACTGGAACCAAGAAAGGGCAGATGCTGGAAATAAAGACGTACAGCACGGAAACAGACACTTCGGTCCAACTCTTCCATGCTGACCAGATATTCCAACCTAATCTAGTCCCATTTAACAGCACTTGGCTCATGTCCCTCTAAACCCTTCCTATTCATATACCCATCTAGATGCCTTTCAAATGTTGTAATTGTACCAGCTTCTGCCACTTCCTCTGGCAGCTCATTCCATACATGCACCACTCTCTGCATGAAAACGTTGCCCCTTAGGTCTTTTTCATATCTTTCCCCTCTCACCCTAAACCTATGTGCTCTAGTTCTGGATTCCCCACCCCAGGGAAAAGACTTTGTCTATTTCTCCTATCCATGCCCCTCATGATTTTATAAACCTCAGTCTCCGACGCTCCAGGGAAAACAGCCCCAGCTTGTTCAGCCTCTCCCAGTAGCTCAAATCTTCCAACACTGGCAACATTCTTGTAAATCTTTTCTGAACCCTTTCAAGTTTCACATCCTTTCAATAGGGCAGAGATCAGAATTGCACGCAATATTCCAAGAGTGGCCTAACCAATGTCCTATACAGTGGCAACATGACCACCCAACTCTTGTACTCAATGCTCTGACCAATAAAGGAGAGCATACCAAACACCTTCTTTACTATCCTATTCACATGTGACTCTACTTTCAAGGAGCAATGAACCTGCACTCCATGGTCGCTTTGTTCAGCAACACTCCCCAGGTCCTTACCATTAAGTATATAAGTCATGCTCAGGTTTTTTTTCCCAAAATGCAGCATCTCACATTTATCTGAATTAAACTCCATCTGCCACTTCTCAGCCCATTGGCCCATCTGGTCCAGATCCTGTTGTAATCTGAGGTAACCATCTTCACTGTCCACTACACCTCCAATTTTGGTATCATCTGCAAAATTACTATCTATACCCTTATGTTCACATCCAAAAAATTTATATAAATGACAAAAAGTTGTGGACACAGCACCGATTCTTGTGGCATTCCACTGGTCGCAGACCTCCAGTCTGAAAAACAGCCCTCGACCACCGCCTTCTGTCTTCTACCTTTGAGCCAGTTCTGTATCCAAATGGCTAGTTCTCCCTGTAATCTATGAGATCTAATCTTACCAACCAGCTTACCATGGGGAACCTTGTCGAACCCCTTACTGAAGTCCATATAGATCACGTCCACCTCATCAATCCTCTTTGTTATTTCTTCAAAGAACTCAATCAAATTTGCGAGACATAATTTCCCATGCACAAAGCCATGTTGACTATCCTTAATCAGTCCTTGCCTTTCCAAATACAGGTACATCCTGTCCCTCAGAATTCCCTTCAACAACTTGCCCACCAGCGACGTCAGGCTCACTGGTCTATAGTTGACTGGCTTGTCCTTACCACCCTTCTTAAACAGTGGCACCACATTAGCCAGCCTCAAGTCTTCCGGCACCTCACCTGTGACTATCGATGATACAAATATCTCAGCAAGGGGCTGAGCTTCCCACAGAGTTCTAGAGTACACCGATCAGGTCCTGGGCATTTATCCACTTTATGTGTTTCAGGGCATCCAGTACCTCCTCCTCTGTAACATGAACATCTTTCAAGATGTCACCATCTATTTCCCGACAGTCTATATCTTCCATATCCTATTCCACAGTAAATATTGATGCAAAATACTCATTTAGTATTCCCTCCCACCACCCTTCTCCTGCGGCTCCACACAAAGGCCGCCTTGCTGATCTTTGAGGGGCCCTATTCTCTCTCTAGTTACCATTCTGTCCTTAATGTATTTGTAAAAACTCTTTGGATCCTTCTTAAGCCTGTTTGCCAAAGCTATCTCATGTCTCCTTTTTGCCCTCCTGATTTCCCTCTTTAGTATACTCCTACTGCCTTTATACTCTTCTAAGGATTCACTCGAACTCTTCTGTCTATACCTGACATATGCTTCCTTTTTTTTCTCAACCAAACCTTCGATTTCCCCAGACATCCAGAATTCCCTCCACTGACCAGCCTTTCCTTTTACCCTATATACTGTCTCTCGTTATCTTGAAATCTGAAATAAAAACAGAAATTGCTGGAGAAACTCAGCAAGTCTGACAGCATCTGTGGAGAGAAAACTAATGCTTCAAAGCTGCATTCAAGTGTTAGCTTAGACTATTTGTTCCAATGAGAGTTTTACAGCATAGGAAGAGGCCCTTTGGCCCATTGTACTTGCAGTGGTCATTAAGCACCTATCTCCTTCAGTCTTATTGTACAGCTCATGGACCATATCCTTGTGCTTGGTGCTTCAAGTGATCACCTAAACATTTCTTCAATGTTGTCTTTAAAGCTTTGCAATGGAAGTTGAATCCTCAGACTCAACACACCTTCCACTTATCCACGCCGACAAATTCATTTTAAAGATATAGAGATGTAAAGCACACTCGCCCATGCTGACCAGATATTCTGCACAGAACATAAAACAGTGCAGGCCCTTCAGCCCTTGATGTTGTGTCAACCTTTTATCCTACTCTAAGATCAGACTAACCTGCATACCTTTCATTGTATAACTTCCATTTGCCTATTGCAAGAGTTGCTTAAAATGTCCCTAACGTATCTCACTCTACTACCACTGCTGGCAGTACATTCTACGTTCCCACTGAGTAAAGAACTTACCTCTGATATTTCCCTTAAGCCTTCCTCCAACTACCTTAAAATTATGCGATGCTACTTATGCCTCTCAACATCTTGTACACCTTTATCAAGCCAACTCTCATCCTTCTTTGCTCCAATGAGAAAAGCCCTAGCTCCCGCAACCATAACCTTTCTTCATAAGACATGCCCTCCAGTCCAGGCAGCATCCTGGTAAATCTCCTCTGCGCCCTGTCTAAAGCTCCCACGTCCTCCCTATAATGAGGGGACCAGAACTGGACACAATCTTCCAAATGTGGTCAAACCAGGGCTCCATAGAGCTGTAGCATAACCTTGTGGCTCTTAAACTCAGTCCCCCTGCTAATAAAAGCCAACACACTGTATGCCTTCTTGGCAACCCTATCAATTTGGGTGGCAACTTTGAGTGATCTATGGACATGGAGACCAAATCCCTCAGTTCCTCAACACTGCCAAGAATCCTGACTTTAAACCTGTAAGCTGCATTCAAATTCGACCTTCCAAAGTGAACGACTTCACACTTACCTAAGTTGAACACTATCTGCCAATTCTCAGTCCAGCTCTGCATCCAGTTAATGTCCTGTTGCAACCTACAATAGCCTTCCACTCTATCCACAACTCCACCAACCTTTGTGTCATTGGCAAACTTACTAACCCACTCTTCCATTTCCTCATCCAAGTCATTTATAAAAACCCACTAAGAGCAGAGGTCCCAGAACAGATCCCTGCGGAACACCACTGATCACTGAGCTTCAGGCTGAATACTTACCATCAACCACCACCCTCTGTCTTCTATGGGCCAGCCAATTCTGTATCCAGAAAGACTGGTTTCCCTGTATAATACTCCTTACTTTGTGAATAAGCTTACCATGGGGATCTTTATCAAACGCCTCGCTAAAATCCACATACACCATATCTACTGATCTACCTTCATCAATGTGTTTTGTCACATCCTCAAAGAATTCAGTAAGGTTTGTGAGGCATGATCTGCCCCTCACAAAGCCATGCTGACTATCTCTAATCAAATGATGGTTTTCTAAGTAATCATAAATCCTGTCTCTCAGAATCCTCTCCAATAGTTTATCCACCACTGATGTAAGACTGACTGGTCCATAATTCCCAGGATTATCCCTATGCCCTTTCTCGAACAAGGGAATAACATTTACCCCTCAGCCCCCCACCCCAATCATCTGGCACTACTCCAGTGGACAGTGAGGATTCAAAGATCATCACGAAAGGTGCAGCAAGCTCTTCCCTCGTTCCTGTAGTTACCTCAGGTATATCCCATTTTGCCCAGGGGATTTATCTATCCTTTTGTTTTCCAAACTTTTTAGCACATCCGCCTTCCTACATCACCCTGTTCAAGCATATCAGCCTGTTTCACATTGCCATCACAAATGTCAAGGTTCCTCTCAGTAATTAATACTAAAGCAAAGTATTCATTGAGGATGTCCCTTACTTCCTTCGACTCCAGATGCAAGTTGCCTCCCTACCCTTACTCGGGCCATCCTCTTGTTCCTCACATAAATGCAGAATGCCTTAGGGTTTTCCTTAATCCAACCTGCTAAAGCTTTTTCATGTCTCCTTCTAGCTCTCCTAAATCTATTCTTCACTTCCTTCATGGCTACCTTGTAACCCCCTAATGCCCTGTCTGATTCTTGTCTCCTCAACCTTAAGTAAGCTTCCTTCTTCTTCTTGACTAGATGTTCTAAATTAATGTAATCCTATTTGGCCCATATCCCTTTAAACCCTTCCTATTCATATACCTATTCAGATGGCTTTTAAATGTTATAATCATACCCGCCTCCACCATTTCTTCTGGTAGCTCATTGCACATATAAACCACCCTCTGTATGAAAAAGTTGCTCCTTTGGTCTCTTTTAAATCTCTCCCTCTCACCTTAAACCTATGCCCTTTAGTTTGGACTCCCTCACCCCGGGGAAAAAACCATGACTATTCACACTGTCCAGGCCCCTCATGATTTTATAAGTTTCTATAAGGTCACCCCTTAACCTCTGACTCTCCAGGGAAAATAGCCCTTACCTATTTAGCTCAACCCTACCGCTCAGTAGTTGCACCATCAATATTGACAATAATCATAGAATGTTACAGCAGAAAAAAGATGTCCTTTGGTCAATGTACCAATGTGCTTGTTCTTTGGAACAGTTATTCAATTAGTCACACTTCCTCTCCCCATACACAAGCCGCCATTTTCCTTTTCAAGAATTCTTTTGTCTTAAATCTACACCCTTTGCTGAAGGGCCTGTTTCTAACTATTAATAGTTTAAAAGGATTCTGGAAAAATACTATATGATAACTGGTTTTCTCTTGTATTAGAAGCCAATTAAACAACATTATACTGTTTTTAAAAAAATGACCTTTCATTATTCCAGAATGTGTTCTGTAAATCTCATTATTTCTCAGAGGGTGAAGTTGAAGCCTTTTGAAATATCCATTCTAATTCTCATCCCTTTTGCTATAAAAGTCCCAAATTATCTATATCCAGTATTATTTCATTGATGTATGTTAATTTGAAAAATTATCTCCTTAATTAAAATCCTAATTAGAATTTATTAGCTAATACCTGATTTGCTACAATACATTCAGCGTAAAGCTTTTCTGCATAGCCACAGATGACCTATTTTGACCAATTCTTCTGGCATTTCAATGACATTTTCCCAAAAAATGTAAGCTTCCATAGTTACAAGTTCTTTTCTTTACTCTTTCATAGGATGAGAGCATCTCTGACAAGGCCAGCATTGGATGCCCAGTCCTAATCACATGTGAACCTTTTAGATGGCAGCTAAGAGTCAACCACATTACTGTTGGTCTACAGCCATATGTGGGCCTGACCAGATCAGAATGCCAGACTTCTTTCCCCAAAGTACATTACTGAACCAGATGGCTGTTTCCCCCCTCCACATTCAGTGTTAGTTTCATGGTCTTTTTGCTGAAATTAGCTATACATTGCATAATCATTAACTGACATTAAAAATAACCAATTCTGTGATGTAATGTGTATCCTTGCTCCCAGCATATCCAGCCAAATCTCTGGATTATTAGTGTAGTGACATGACCACCACACTATCACCTACCATCTAACCCCATCCATCCCCCATTGGCTCTTTAGCCATCAAGCTAACACTGCATGACACTTCAGAAAGGAGATTTTAGAAACTGGACTTATAACTGGCACCTGGTCAATGGAGAAGCCAAAATTTAGTGGAATAAAGTCGCAATAAAAGTATTCTGCACATTCATGGTCCTACTCTGAGTGGATTTGCCTTGCTTCTGAAAGATGACAGATTGGACATTATCATGTTGCAGTGTACTGGTTCTTTGGTCCACTTTACCATCAAGCACAATTTATTACTGTTCATGCAAGATCAGTGAATTTACATTCCAATTTACCTTCTAGTTCAAGCTTGATGAGAAAAAGTGACTGACAAAATAAATATGAAACAGTCTGTGGACAAGAGATGAAATACCCATACATTTGATGCTAGCAAAATGTAGGTGCTACTATATGACCTCGGTATGAAGAAGTGTTCCAGAACCTGCAGAGACAATTCATGTCATAATAACAGCTATGAACAATTTTGCTCCGGGATTTGATCATCTTCTTTGTTCTC
The DNA here is from genome assembly GCF_020745735.1 of Hemiscyllium ocellatum. Classification (NCBI taxonomy): domain Eukaryota; kingdom Metazoa; phylum Chordata; class Chondrichthyes; order Orectolobiformes; family Hemiscylliidae; genus Hemiscyllium; species Hemiscyllium ocellatum. The sequence goes on from NC_083413.1 coordinate 37,298,177, forward strand.
CGGGTCTACTTTTAGTGATTAGCTCTACAACTATGGATACACATTTATGATACTTCCAAACCAATCCAATCAGTACGTGACTTGTCAACATCCACTGGAATCTTTGCTCTAGATTGGTGAAACTTTGTAACACATGAGATATCATCATGCTCTATCCTTTTGAGCTCTGTTCCACGAAAGTTTTTCTAAATATTCAGTCTCCAGTTATTACAAGACAATGTCATGGTCTTGATTACAGTACAATATAATACAGCACAGGAACAAGCCCTTCAGTCCATCAAGCCTGCACTGATTCCTAATCCTTATTTAGACCCACTACTTACTGTCCATACACGGTATCTATCCCTCAGTTTGCCTTACGTTCATGTGTCTATCAAGATATGCCTTAAATGTTGCTAACGTGTCAGCTTTCCCTACCTCCACTGGCAATATATTCCAGGCACTCACTAGCCTCTGTGTGAAAAATCTTCCCTGCACTTCTCCCTTAGACTTTCCTTCTCTCACCTTGAACCTGTGCCCTATTGTAGTCGACCTTTCCATGGAAAAGACCTCTAACGATTCACCTTATCCATGCCTCTTAATTTTGCAGAACACTATCAAGTTGCCAGTCAGCCTCCGTTTTTCCAGTGGAAACAATCCGGGTTTATCCAACCTCTCCTCATAAATAAAACCCTGCAGACTGGGTGACATTCTGGTAAACCTTCACTGCACCCTCTCCAAAGCATCCACATCCTTCTGGTACTGTGGCAACCAAAACAGTACACAATATTTCAAATTTGGTTGAACGAAAGTTTTTTTTATAGCTGTAATATAGCAGTCCTGAAGAAGGGTTACACCCAAAATGTTGACTTCTTCACCTCCTGCTGCTGCCTAGCTTGCTGTGTTCTTCCAGCCTCCTGCTTGTCTACCTCAGATGCCTCTGTATGGCAATGCTCCTAAGGGTTCAGCCATTTATTGTACAATTTGCATCAGAATTTGATCTTCCACAATTTATCATCTAACATTTGTTTGGATTAAACTCCATCCACCATTTCTCTGTCGAGATCTGCAATCTATTTCTATCCTGCTGTATCATTTAACAATTCTCCTCACTAGCTACAACTCCACCAATTTTGGTGTCATCTGCAAATTTACAAATCAAATTTGCACCTACATTTTCCTCCAGACCAGTTATATACTAGAAACAACAAAATCTCAAACACTGATCCCTGTGCAACACTGCTAGTTACTGCTAGCAATCCTAAATGCACCCTTCCACTGTTACTCTGTGCCTTCTATGACCAAGCCAGTTTTGTATTCATTCCTGCTGAAGGGCTTATGCCTGAAACGTTGATTCTCCTGTCCCTCAGATGCTGCCTGATGCGCTGTGTTTCTCCAGTACCACATTCTTCGACTCTCATCTCCAGCATCTGCAGTCCTCACTTTCTCCTTTGCAGCCATCTAGCCAATTCACCCCAGATCCCTGAGACTCTACCTTCTGTACCAGCCTGCCATGAGGCACCTTCTGAAATAATTTACTAAAGCCCATGTAGACAACATTCACTGCCCTTCTCTCATCAATCATTCGTGTCACCTCCTCAAAACCATTGCATTATTCTAACAACAGATAGTCCTTCCAGTGTCCTTTCCAATATTTCTTTCATTGGAATAACACAAGGAATCCAAGTTGCCTAGCTCCACGTCTCATTTTGGAGAACTTGTTGGTACATTTGGTTGTGGCATGCCTTAATAAGAACAATAAACGCGAATACCAAGTATAATTCCATTATTGGAGGTAAAAATACAACTCTGTTTAACGTTATTTTTAATGCCGAAAAATTCAACAGAGCTCATCATCAAGGTAGAAAAAAGAAAAGTGACATTCCTGATAAATCTTAATGCTAGCTGACAGGTATTTCAACTCAGCAAGTGAGGACATAGCCTAGCTAGCCTGCTGCAGCTGTGTTTTGCAATGCTATGTCTCGCTGTTCAATAATGAATTCTATTAGGCTACAAGACCAAGCCATAAATGACTGCAAAGTGTGCTGTAAAACATTGGGGAAGTGATGTCAAATCACAATGACATTTCTGCAGCTATGTGTTTTACTACAATGTTGTTGTTTTGTGGGGGTGGGGGAGGAGCAACATTTCGAACAATTGCAGAAATAATTCACCTGAATGGTACATGTATGCATTTAAAGTATAGAGTGGAATGACAGTTATGTACGATGTAAAAGATGTCCAGTTGAGAACAAGTGACTGTGTGCATGAGAACGGCAACTGGAGCAATTACAAGATAGAATGTGCTAATGGCAAGCCATGATTTTATCTGATTTGTTGATCCTTTACATGTTTATTACTTACAAATGTTGTTTGTAGAGCTGCAAAGGATGAGTAAATTACCATGGCAACTGTATCTAAGAGATTTTCTTTAAAAACTCTATACAGAATGGGAAGAAAGGTTTTGGTGATACCACTCAGGTTCCCTATAGGGTGGAAAGAGGCCATGTGACCCATCAAGTCTGTTCCTACCCTCCAAAGAGCACCCCTCTACCTGATCCTCGTAATCCCGCATTTATCATTGCTACTCTCAGCAACTTGCTATTCAGATTTACTGAATTTCATGGGGTACCCTCATGCAGCTTCTAATCTAATAAGAGAACTTCTTCAGAGGGCTCCTGCCCAAAATAGATATGGTCTCATCAGAGAATATGAAATCATTCAGATGGCAAAGCTTGCGTGTACCACAGCTGAGAATTGGTTCCCCTAGCCCTCACCAGGCCAGTTTCCTCTCCACGCTTCAGGTTCTCTGCCTTTATTCCTGATGAAGGGCTTTTGCCCGAAACATTGATTTTGCTGCTCCTCGGATGCTGCCTGAACTGCTGTGCTCTTCCAGCACCACTAATCCAAAATCTGGTTTCCAGCATCTGCAGTCATTGTTTTTACCAAGTAGATTTTAACCTTACTGTGAATCCTCTTGCAAGGATGCCTGCCTTGAAGAAGTTTTCCTCCTCTCTCTACAAGAATCTCAGGGAGTCCCTCTTCCACTGCACCTCCCAGGTCATTTCCCCTGTCCTGAAGCTCTTCAACCATGTCCTGAAACAAACTCACTACAACAGCCACATTTGCTTCCTCAGTGCCTTCCTCCGTAACCAACTCATCCCAAACGGACTCCGGACCACCTTTAAACCAGCAGAGTTTGGACCCGAACAGGACAAACAGTACAGTCTACAGATTCAAAAACACCAGCAACAGTTCTTCTTCAAGATCCTCCGTTCCATGCTCACAGCAACGCGCCAGCACCTAACCTCTCTACAGTCAGCCCTGCCTCAGCTGAGGGCCACACTCTCTCAGAATTGTAAAGGACCCACTCTGTACTACATCCTCAGGAGAACTCATACTCTCAACAAACAGTATTTCAACTCCATCTTAAACATCAAAAACTAGGTACAACAAACTTTTATCTACCCACCTCCATAACCAGCACTCTTCAAACATTCCAGAAGATTCCCCCAGTCTCTGGAACTACTTGGACTCCATTAGCCATGCGGCTGGTGCAGCTGCCACCCCCCACGCTGATTGATGATGTCACTTCCGCCCCCATCATGGCCAGTCCCACAACCACTTCTGCCCCTCACAATTCCTTAAACATCACACGTGCCATCACTTCCGCCCCTCACATCATCGCTGATGTCACACACTCAGTGACTTCCGCCACCCCTACTGCCGTATCTGTCACCCCTTCCGCCTCCACCAACGCACTCACCTGCAATCTGCTGACACGTTCCCCCCCCCCACATATCCCACTGTCACCATTCCCAGCCCCCAGAACCCTGAGGGGAGCACAACCCCTGCTCATGGTTCCACCCCCATTCCCCCCACCATCACTCCAACTCCAGTTACTGGCTCCACCCCCCATTCCCAACTCAACACCCACACCAGATCCCAGCTCTCAGCCCTGCCGAGTTTTCACCATCCCTCCAGACCTTTCCTTCACTGATGACGAACGATCAGTCCTCAGCAAAGGACTCACCTTCATCCCCCTCCATCCATGCACCAATGAATTTAATACACGCCATGACATCAAACACTTCTTCCTCCGCCTCCGCCTCCGAGGTTACTTTCACAATCAGGATTCCCACCCACCTTCCGAGGACTCCTTCACCCACCTCCAACACACTGCATCCACCTGGACACCCCGCGCTGGCCTATTACCCTTGACCTCTTCATTTCCAACTGCTGCCAGGACATTAACCGCCTCAACCTGTCTACTCCCCTCCCCTACTCCAACCTCTCACCCTCACAACATGCAGCCCTCCAATCCCTCTGCTCCAATCCCAACCTCACCATCAAGCCAGCAGATAAAGGGGGTGCAGTGGTTGTCTGGCGCACTGACCTCTAAACCACTGAAGCCAAACACCAACTCGAGTACACCTCTTCCTACTGTCCCCTCGACCATGACCCCACCCCCCTCATCATCAAACCATCATCTCCCAGACCATACAGAACCTCATCACCTCAGGAGATCTCCCACCCACAGCTTCCAACCTCAGAGCAGGAACTCCGCACTGCCCGGGTCTACCTCCTTCCCAAGATCCACAAGCCTGACCACCCCGGCCGACCCATTGTCTCAGCATGCTCCTGCACCACTGAACTCATCTCTACTTACCTCGACACTGTCCTATTCCCCCCTAGTCCAGGAACTTCCCACATACGTTCGAGACACCACCGACGCCCTCTACCTCCTCCAAGACTTCTGTTTCCCCGGCTCCCAATACCTCATCTTCAACATGGATATCCAATCCCTCTACACATCCATCCACCATGACCAGGGCCTCCAAGCCCTCTGTTTTTCACTCTCCCGATGTCCCCAACAGTACCCTTCCACCAACACTCTCATTCATTTGGCCGAACTGGTCCTCACCCTTAACAATTTCTCCTTCGAATCCTCCCACTTCCTCAGGACCAAAGGGGTAGCCATGGGCATACGTATGGGCCCCAGCTATGCCTGTCTCTTTGTTGGCTACGTAGAACAGTCGATCTTCCATAATTACACTGGCACCACTCCCCACCTCTTCCTCTGCTACATTGATGACTGCCTTGGCACCACCTTATGCTCCCACGAGGAAGTTGAGCAATTCATCAACTTCACTAACACATTCCGCCCTGACCTTAAATTTATGTGGACCATCTCTGACACCTCCCTCCCCTTCCTGGACCTCTCCATCTCCATTAATGACGACCGACTTGACACTGACATTTTTTTACAAACCCACCAACTCCCACAGCTACCTGGATTACACCTCTTCCCACCCTACCTCTTGCAAAAATGCTATCCCATATTCCCAATACCTCCGCCTCCGCCGTATCTGCTCCCAGGAGTACCAGTTCCACCACAGAACACACCAGATGGCCTCCTTCTATAGAGGCCGCAATTTCTCTTCCAACGTGGTTAAAGATGCCCTCCAATGCATCTCGTCCACATCTCGCACCTCCGCCCTCAGAACCCAGCCCTCCAACCGTAACAAGGACAGAACGCCCCTGGTGCTCACCTTCCACCCTACCAACCTTCGCATAAACCAAATCATCCGCCGACATTTCCACCACCTCCAAAAAGACCCCACCACCAGGGATATATTTCCCTCCCCATCCCTTTCTGCCTTCCGCAAAGACCATTCCCTCCGTGACTACCTGGTCAGGTCCACGTCCCCCTTCAACCCACTATCCCAGCCTGGCGCCTTCCCCTGCCACCGCAGGAACTGCAAAACTTGCGCCCACATCTCCTCCCTCACCTCCATCCAAGGCCCCAAGGGAGCCTTCCACTTCCATCAAAGTTTTACCTGCACATCCAATAATATCATTTATTGCATCCGTTGCTCCCAATGCAGTCTCCTCTACATTGGGGAGACTGGACGCCTCCTAGCAGAGTGCTTTAGGGAACATCTCCGGGACACCCGCACCAATCAACCACACCACCCCGTGGCCCAACATTTCAACTCCCCCTCCCACTCTGCCGAGGACATGGAGGTTCTGGGCCTCCTTCACCGCCGTTCCCTCACCACCAGATGCCTGGAGGAAGAACACCTCATCTTCCGCCTCAGAACACTTCAACCCCAGGGCATCAATGTGGACTTCAATAGTTCCCTCATTTCCCCTTCCCCCACCTCACCCTAGTTCCAAACTTCCAGCTCAGCACTGTCCCCATGACTTGTTGTACCTGCCTATCTTCTTTTCCACCTATCCACTCCACCCTCCTCCACTGATCACAAACCAGAAAAACATCTATTTATCCCTGTTCTTTGCTTTCTGTCAGTTAACCAGTCCCCTGTTCCATGCTAATACATTACCGGTAACACCGTGCACCTTTATCTTATGCAGCAGCCTTTTGAGCGGCACCTTGTCAAATGCCTTCTAGAAATCCAGATACGCCACATCCATTTGTTTCCCATTGCCCACCACACTCATACTTGCCTCAAAGAATTCCAGTAAACAAAAATTTGGAGGGATATGGGCCGGGTGTTGGCAGGTGGGACTAGATTGGGTTGGGATATCTAGTCAGCATGGACAGGTTAGACCGAAGGGTCTGTTTCCATGCTGTACATCTCTATGACTCTATGATGTGCTTTTCATGAACCCATCCTCTGTCTGCCTGATGGGACAATTTTTAACCAGATGTCTCACTATTTCTTCCTTGATCATAGATTCAAACATTTTCCCCACTACAGAAGTTAATCTAATGGGCCTATAGTTACCTGCCTTTTGTCTGCCTCCATTTTTAAAAAATGGCATCATATTTGCTGTTTTGGTAAATTACCACAAGTGCATTTATTATTTCCCCCGCTGTCTCTTTTAGTACCCTGGGATGCATTCCATCAGGGCCAGGAGATTTGTCTACCTTTAGCCCCATTACCTTGCCCAACACTGCTTCTTCAGTGATAATGATCATTTCTAGGTTCTCACCTGCCATAGCCTCCTGGTCATCAATTACTGGCAGGTTATTTGTGTCTGCCACTGTGAAGACCGACACAAAATACCTGTTTAACACCATGGCTATTTCCTCATTTCCCATAATGAAAAGCCCCTTCTCATCCTCTAAAGGACCAATATAAACTTTTGCTATCTGTTTTTATATTCTTAGCTAGTTTACTTTCATAATCTATTTTATCTTTCTTTCTAATAGTTTTTTGTGGCTTTCTATTGACTTTAGAAATTTCTCAATCTTCTAGTTTCCACTAATTTTTGCCACTTTGTATGCATCAGCTTTCAATTTGATATCCTCCTTTTTTCCTTAGCTATCCATGGCTGACTATCAGTTTTCCTACAGTTCTTTCTTTTCACTAGTATATAATTTTGCTGAGCACTGTGAAAAATCAGTTTGAAAGTCCTCCACTGTTCCTCAATTGTCTCACTATATAGTCTTTGCTCCCAATCTACCTTAGCCAACTCCTCCCTCATCGTGTTGTAGTCTCCTTTGTATTGAGTTTTATCTTTTAAATTCAACCAAATGGTGATCATTCCTTCCAAAATGACCCTTAACTACGAGACCATTAATTATTCCTGTCTTATTAAGCAGGACCATATCTAGGATAGCTTGTTCCTTGTAAGTTACATTACATATTACATTTCAAGGCTGCCTTGACCAACTTGGTTTGACCAATCAATATGCTTATTAAAACCCCCATGATAATTGCCATACCATTTTTACAAGCATCAGTTATTTCTTGGTTGATTGTCTGTCCCACCATGATGTTATTATCTGGTGGCCTATGGATATGCCTATCAGAGACTTTCTCCCACTTATTATTTCTAATTTCCAATCACATTGATTCAACCTTATACTCTGTAGAACCTATATCATCTCTCACTACCAACCTGATGTCATCCTTAAATATCAGAGCTACACCACCTCCCTTTCCTTTCTGTCTGTCCTTCTGAATAGTCTAATACTCCTGGAAATTTAACTCCTATTCGTGACCACCTTGCAACCATGTCTCTGTAGTGGTCACTAAATCATACCCATTCGTGATTATTTGTGCCATCCACTCATTAGCCTTTCCTCAATGATACAAGCATTCAGGCAAAGTGCCTTAGGCTAGTTTTTAATACCTTCATTTTGAATCCTAACACCTCCACCAGAAGAACCTTTATTTTTAAACATTCCCTCTTTCTCTGTCAATACCTGGTTTCCACTCATCTTAGTGCTATACTGCGTGGTTCTTCTTGCTTTTAATTTACTATCTGAATTCACTTTCTCATTAAGCTCACACCCACTCCAACTAACTCAGAGTCTCCCCTACAGTCTCATCCCCCATGCCAAAGCCATGCCGACTATCTCTAATCAGTTTTTGCCTTTATATACTGGTATAAATAAGAAATGTTTCAATTTACCCAAGCTCTGTAGTGGAATCTATCAGAAAGCTTTGTCCTCTCTGAGTCCTTTTTTATAATATTAAAGAGACAGAGCAACCTTTCAAGAAACAGAAGAGCCCCAAAAGCACAAAATATCCTTGTAATAGTGCACCAAAAGATATTCCATAATATTATATTCAATCAAAAGTGAGTAAGAGAAACAAATTAAAAACTGACACATAATTAGGTCTATTTGGAACTTAAAAATGTGTTGCTGGAAAAGTGCAGCAGGTCAGGCAGCATCAAAGGAACAGGAGAATCGACGTTTCGGGCATGAGCCCTTCTTCAGGAATGAGGAGGGTGTGCCAAGCAGGCTAAGATAAAAAGTAGGGAGGAGGGACTTGGGGGAGGGGCGTTGGGAATACGATTGGTGGAAGGAGGTTAAGGTGAGGGTGATAGGCCGGAGAGGGGGTGGGGGCGGAGAGATGGGGATGAAGATTGCAGGTCAAGAAGGCGGTGCTGAGTCTGAGGTTGGGACTGAGAAAAGGTGGGGAAAGGGGAAATGAGAAAGCTGGAGAAATCTGCATTCATCCCTTGTGTTTGGAGGGTTCCTAGGCGGAAGATGAGGCGCTCTTCCTCCAGGCGTCATGTGGTCATGGTCTGGCAATGGAGGAGGCCAAGGACCTGCAAGTCCTTGGCGGAGTGGGAGGGGGAGTTGAAGTGTTCAGTCACGGGGCGGTTGGGTTGGTTGGTGCGGGTGTCCCAGAGATGTTCTCTGAGACGTTCCGCAAGTATGCAGCCTGTCTCCCCAATGTATAGGAGGCCGTCGGATGCAGTGGATGCAGTAAATGATGTGTGTGGAGGTGCAGGTGAATTTCTGATTGTGGAACAGTCCATCTTCCGCAGCTACACTGGCACCACCCCCCATCTTTTCCTCCGCTACATCAATGACTGTATCGGTGCTACCTCGTGCTCCCACGAGGAGGTTGAACAGTTCATCCACTTTACTAACACCTTCCACCCAGACCTCAAATTTACCTGGACTGTCTCAAACTCCTCCATCCCCTTCCTAGACCTTTCCATTTCTATCTCGGATGACCGACTCAACACGGACGTTTACTACAAACCGACTGACTCCCACAGCTACCTAGATTACACCCTTCCCACCCTGCCCCCTGTAAAAACGCCATCCCATTTGGAAGCACAAGCTTTCAGAGTGCCGCTGCTTCATCAGGTGGTTGTGGAATATAAGATTGTAAAACATAGAAATTACATGTTGAAAAAGACCTGGATTGTTTGTTCAGTCTCTCATCTTTTAGAATGACCATGTTGGTTTCAGTTCTTTCATATGTAAATCACAGGACTTTTCTCAGAATCCCAGAAAAAACATTCCGGGATTTACATATGAAAGAACTGAAACCAACGTGGTCTTTTTAAAAGATGAGAGACTGAACAAACAATCCAGGTCTTTTGCAATACATCATTTCAGTTGCATCACACTGTCGACTTCTGTTATTAATTCTGTGTCTTATGATCTTATACTCAACAACCACCTGATGAAGGAGCAGCGCTCCAAAGACTCATGCGTCCAAATAAACCTGTTGGACTATAACCTGGTGTTGTGCGATTTTTTTAAACTTTGTATACCCCGTTTCAACACCAGCACCTCCAAATCATAAATTAGAACAGGTTATGACATTATAGGTGTGCACCCCGGTTGAAGGGCACACATCATAACCTGTCTTTACTCCTAACACATGTTGATTACCTACAAATTCTTCTGTTTTTAATTCAGAATTCCAGCCTCAATTTAGAGTTATGTAATTGAACATAACTGCACGCAGTATTTTCCTGTATTTTCTACAGCAGTTAATCATAAGGCAATTCAACAGATTTGGAACTTATAGTCAACACATTTTGCTAATATTGTGCAGAACCTACACTAATGTAACCTCTTGCTTAATGGAACATTCAGTACCAGTCACGTAAACTGCATTATTAAGATCCAATTTTCATTTCTTTCCCAAATAGGATCAATAGTACATTATTTGAGCAAGACCCTGGGCTGTCATTCTTCATCAGTCACACACGGTCACAGCAGCAAGAAAACAATATGGCTATGCATTTGAGATTAATGAACTAACAAAGTGCAACAAAAATGGAAACATTCCAGAAAAATATCTTGAACTCGTACCCAATAATAATTTGCAACATTCTTGTGTTCTGTGTCAGATGCATAATTGGCATTCATGTCTTTGTGTTTGCAAACAGCTCTGCTTCATTAACTTGTAGCTGCAAATACAAAACAATTAAATTCATACTCCAGTGCCTCAGTCAGAGAACAGAAGTACCACCTAGGGATGATGTTGAAATGGGAATAATGCTAACTGTTTTCACTTACCTGAAGCTGGATTTGGATTTAATACATTCACACACAATTTAGTTTACAATGCACCAAAAATTAAAAGTTGACATCTTGCCTTCATTTCTACCATGAAGTCAAGAGCGAGTGATGGATCATCGTTCTTGACAATTCTGTCAGACGCACTATGGATCAGATCATGAGTTGCAGAAGTTTAGTGGAGCATGCTTACTGAACCTCTAACATGGCTGTAAGTAGGTTGATTGCAGGTCGATGTAAGGACAGATAGATAACAATAAAACATCAAATTTGTACTTGGAAATGTAATTTGATTTTGAATGCTATTCAAATGGCAGTGTTCTTTAAAAGAAAAGTAGCAAGATATGTTTTTTGGATGAATTATTCAGCCAAGAAAATAGTGTGAGATTTGCTAAGTGAAGTTGCATCTTTTTACAAAAGTTCACTATTTTCTTTTAAAGTAATACTTTCTTTTAAAGTCTATCAGTTTTAGATTTTTTTTTATTTGTTAATGAGACATGAGCATCGCTGGTCAGCATTTACTGCTCACCTTCGGTAACCCTAGAGAAGATGGTGGGAAACCACTGTATTCCTTGGGGTGTAAGAACACTTGCTGATAGGAAGAATGCTCAGAATTTTGCCTGAGTAATAGTGAAGAAACAGTGATATAATTCCACGACAGGATGGTGAGAGACTTGGAGGGGTTTGTGCTCTGGTTATGATGTCTGGATTCCTTGGAACAAAGTATAGACGAACTGCATATTTATGGTGATTGAACAAATGAACAAAGGGAAATAAACTCTAATATGCCGGACAGGGAGGAAGCAATAAATTAACCAGGCTTGTAATCTCTTAGTGACTCTCAACATTAATATTTCCATCCAAATGGTGCAACTGTTGTGGAATGAGGAACACTTATCTATACATTAGCCAAGCTCTTTAATTTTTGACAAAAGTCTAAGGAACCTATGCATTAGTTCAACATCTCTGGGTGCAATGATCTCATGGAGGTGTTGAAAAACGCAAAAATGTAGCAGTGTTCTTAAAAAAGAGAGGAGATATGTTTTTGGATAAATTATGCAACCAAGAAAATTGTGCTAGATTTGCAATTTGAAGTTGTGTGCTTTTACCCGTATCCCTCTAAACCCTTCCTATTCATAGATGCCTTTTTAATGTTGCAATTGTACCAAATTCCGCCATTTGCTCTGGTAGCTCATTCCATTCATGCACCACCCTCTGTTTGAAAATGTTGTCCCTTGGTTCCTATTATATTTTTCTCCTCTCACCCTCAACCTACGCCCCTTAGTTCTGGACTCTCCCACCCCAAATCACCTGTATTTAAGAAGTGATTCTGAGTGGAGAAGAAACAAAAATGGACTTGTAACAACAACTATGAAAGACACTCTCTCTCCTTATATTTTCACAGCACAATTTAGAATAACATCCATTCATTGAGAATTCAAATACTGGCAAATGGGACTAGATTAGGTTGGTATGTCTGGTTGGCATGGACCAGTTGGACCAAAGGATCTGTTTCTGTGTTGTACATCTGTGTAACTCTATGCCTCTGTATAGCAAACTGAGCCTGGAGAGATGTTTCTCACCACCTCTGCAATTATGAGCTCAGCAAGAAGATCCATGGTGGAACTTCTCTATTGGCCACCAACTAAAACCAATTAAGTGGTCAATTCGCAACGACTTAAAGGCATCAATAAGCCTACCTCCCTGATTACCCGCCAGACACAGAATATAGATAGGTTTAAAAGTCTACCCGAGTGAAAGCTGTAATAAAAAGAGTAAGCTGGGATAAGTCTGTTAGATTGAGTTTAAGGTGGAAGCCCACATCAAGTAGAAACATCTTCTTCTTCAGTATATCTATTTTATCATCGCTTGAGTTTGTTTTATTTACTCTACAGAGTAGAGATTTTTTTAATGTTTCAATACAATCCTTGTATCCCACACTTTTGTATCCTTATTTCTTCCATACATCGTACTTTTCTCAAATAATTATGGTCCATCAAGACAGTTCCCAACAAATATCTGATTCATCCGGTATTCTCATCACAAGTATATTTGGTAAATCAGTGCTCAAAGACAGTCAAGATGTTGAAACTATTCCCTGTTTCAATTCTTTTCCCTGTGGAAGACATAGCTTTTTTTTAAAAAATGGGTTATTCTCCAATGCATCAGCTGAGGCCAACAAATCATGATGCAAACCAACCTCCCACTGATATGCCATTTCTCATGGACCCAGCTCATAAGAAGACTCTAACAAGTCAGTGTATGAATGTCAATTTAATTTTGTATCAGAATGACATTAAATGTGCCAAGGTAGTTTAACTGGATTCTCAGCAGACACTCAGAACATACAAGTTCCCACGTTGGTTATTTGTAAAGTTGTCACAAAACATGATACTGAAACTTGTCAGCTAACATTGACCAATTTATCATTTTCTAAAAACAAAATGGCTGAATTGGTGAGGCAAAATACTGATAGGTCATGTTATTAAGATTTATACACACTAACAAACAACTTTTGGTTTCAGGGTACAAATGGAATATCAATTTATTTCTGTATCGCCAAAGTATTTTCCTTTTACAATTGGTAAGACAGTATATTCAGATTTGTGTATTGATCTCTATTTAAGGCAGGGTGCCAAACATTTTCAGGTATAGAGAAAGAAGAACAGTAGCAGTTCCCAGTTAAACTATGATTTATAATACTAATTCTGAATTTACTTTAATTTTATCAGCTCCATGAGGACGTTGGGAATCATATGGACATTTATTCACAGATTTATTTACATAAAGAGATATTTGTGTATGCTTTCATTTTAAATATATGCAACTAGTTAGTTTTGTCCAGATTTTCATGAGTGCTTAGAATAATGGGTTGTGCTATTCACCTTGTGAAGTTACCCAAAAATATTTTCATGCTTTCAGGAGAAATTTATCTAATGAAAACAAAAGGCTGCAGATGCTGGACACCCAAAATAAAAACAGAAAAAGCTGAACAAGAAACTCAGCAGGTCAGGCAACATCTGTAGAGACAGAAATATAGTTAATGTTTTGAAACAACATGTTATGAAGATGTGGGTGTACTGTACTTTTAAGAAAGTTAAAACGAGCAGAACTACCTGACAGCATCAAGTGTTCTGAACAAGATATAATGTAACGTGTGGTTCAGTAGCTAGGGTAGCTGGTCACCAGGAAATGATAAAATTGATTCAAGTTAGGCCAATCCTTTTAAATTATACAACCCACTCCTCCCCCCAAAAAAAACTCCAATCAAGTTTGAATTTAGTTTATTGACAACCTTAAAAGCCAATGACACAATCCAATGCTTTGGGGTTATAAGACTGGGGAAATTGAGAGGAGAACGGCCAAGCCAATGACATCTGAAAACTGCCTGGAGAATAACTCTCTTAAAGGTACCTTTATTGAACAGTAACCTGTGAAACAGATATCCCTAAGAAGAAGAAAAGAAGGCTGAGGAAGATGGAAGATTCGACATCTGGCTGGTTTTGAAAATTTGAATTATTGGTAAATCTTAATCGAGGGTTTTATTGGACTAATATTATAGAAGGGAAAGTAGAAGATAGGTTAGAGGAAGGAGTTATAATTAGTTGTTAGATAATTATTCTCTGTTATACTTGAAGAAATAAAGTTGTTAATTGATACTTCAAATAATTCTTGGCCTCTTGAATTTTCACGGATTACTGCATGGGATAAATCTTCTGTGTTGCTGGGGTAAATTAAGCAGGAGGGTTTACCATGTGTCGTAACAAACTGCATAAAGGCCAGTGTCCCATCACCAAACCACCCTTTATTTACTATTACACAGTATAATCGTTGTGGCCAGCCAGCTTGGATTCAGTCCTCAACTGAGGGGATCCTGTTTATCTTGAGCAGTCAAAGCTTTCCTGATTGCCCTAGGTTAACAAGCCCAAGAAAATCATAGTTAATCTGGTGTCAATCACTACATCCCTCCCCCACACTGCCCCACTTCCAGGCATGTAGGCCTGGTCTTTCAATTGTATATTGTCTTGAAGTGTTTTGGCCCTAAGTCCAGTTCCTCTGACTTGGACTCAGACACAGATAGCATATACCAGACTGTGGCCTATCTCTTGTATCCAGAATGTCTTGGAAGAGTCTCCACCTCTTCTTCTGTTGGCAAAGATATCAAGGCTGCATTCAGTTTGGAATCTGAGGTTTCCTCAGCACTAGACACAGGCGGAGCACCAACAGTTTCCGACAGGCCTTCAGGCTGTTATGAAGGCCCACGTAGGTTTTGACAAAATGTCTGCCATTTCACCTTCCCCACTACGTCTGGAAATATCAGAATTAACCTGGTGTAGAATCTTCTCACAGTCTGAAACTCAGCTGGAGCTATCCTTGATGTTGTGTGCGGGGTGATCCTATACTCGAACAGGAACCAGAAAAGCTTGACCTCAATTGATGCTGTAAGCTGCTTAGTTAAACCTGCCTTCAATGTTTGGATTGCTCATTCTGCTGGACCATTGGATGATGGTGGTATGGTGCTGTCCTTATGTGCCAAATGCCATTGGACTTTAGGAAATATTTGAATTCGCTGCTGGTAAATGATGCCCCATTGTGTGAGACCAATACTTCTGGGCATCTGTGTATTGCAAACAATGCTCGCAGTTTCTCAATCATCATCCCTGAGATTGCTGATCAGACTTTATGCGCAGTCAACCACTTTGAATGGGCATCGATAATACCAGGAACATTGAGCCCATGAAAGGAGCAGTATAGTCAACATGCAACTGAGTACATGGTTTACCCGGCCATTCCACGAATGTGAAGATGTTGCTGGTGGGAACTTTCATCCTTGTTGGCAATCTGGGCACTGCCGCGCCAACGCAGCTATGTCATCATCCAACCCTGACCACCACGCATCGATTCATGCCAGAACCTTCATCTTGGAAACTCCTGGATGACCTTGGAGTTTGGCCAGTATCTGGCAGTGACCTTTACTCATGACAATCATTCTTGCTCCCCATAGTAATATGCCATCCTTGATCATGAATCTTTCTCAACCAATTCTGCCCAATAGGTTTGGGCCCAAGACTTTTACAGCCGTCATGGGTAATTGCACCAACTGCTTCTCGTAGGAGTCTGGAACCAAAGTCGTACCCTTAATTTGCAATGGGTCCCCCAGTGTATATTCTCAGTTTGTCTAAGGATTTGTGCAAGCATAAAGGTTGGAGAGCCAAGAGAATCTTATTAAAGATTGATTTTGCAACTACAGATACAACTGCGACCTCCATGGGAATTGAGTGACTATTTAATGAACATTAATTTTAGTCGGTTTCAATTTGGACATGGCTAAGCAATTCAAATATTCCAACCCACACACAGGGGAACTTTGTAGGGCAAGCACTCTTCTGGGTACTGGCCTCCAAGATTTCCTACTCAAGTTGATCTTGATCAGATGGGCCAATGGGCTGAGGAGTGGCAGATGGAGATTAATTTAGATCAATGGAAAAGTAAATCAGAGCTGGACTTATGCACTTAATGGTAAGGTGCTGGGGAGTGTTCCTGAACAGAGAGACCTTGGAGTGCAGATTCATGGTTCCCTGAAAGTGGAGTCGCAGGTAGATAAGATAGTGAAGGTGTATAGTATGTTTTTCTTTATTCGTCAGAGCATTGAGTATAGGAGTTGGGAGGTCACTATTGTGACTGTAGAGGACATTGGTTAGGCCACTTTTGGAATATTGCGTGCAATTCTGGTCTCCTTCCTATTGGGAGAATGTTGTGAAACTTGAAAGGGCTCAGAAGGATTTACAAGGATGTTGCCAGGGTTGGAGGATTTGAGCTATATGGAGAGGCTGAACAGGCTGGGGCTGGTTTTGCTGGAGGGTCAGGTGATCTTATAGGGGTTTACAAAATCATGAGGGACGTGGAAGGAGTAAATAGACAAGGTTTTTTTCCCCAAGTTGGGAGAGTCCAGAACTAGAGGGCACAGGTTTAGGGTGAGAGGGAAAAGATATAAAAGGACCTAAGGAGCAACTGTTTCACTCAGAGGGTGGTACGTGTATGGAAATGAGCTGCCAGTGGAAATGGTGGAGACTGGTACAATTACAGCACTTAAAAGGCATCAGGATAGGTATATGAATAGGAAGTGTTTAGAGGGATATGCGAGGTTAGGTTAGGATATCTAGTTGGCATGGATGAGTTGAACCGAAGGGTCTGTTCTGTGCTGTAAATCTCTGACTCTATGACTCTAAGTCAGGCCTTGTAAAACTCCTTTGCTGCCCTGAATCTGCAAACGAGCAGCAAGTAAAACGGCTTGCCGACCCAGAATGGTTTAGCCACTTGGTTGAGGCTCGGCTTTGTTGTGGGGTTATGCTATGGGTTGGCCTATGGTCCCTCTGCTCAGGACATGTCCTGCATGAGGGTCTGCAATTGCTTACACTCAAGTGGTGTTTTCCAAGCTCAGTTGGGCAGGTGAGAGAGTCCACCTCCATTGGGTTGTCCTGTGTCCACTTGCCACATTGTCTAATGACAAAGCCAGTTGCAATGCCTGTTTGAAGACCAGTTGGGCTTCAGCTAGTAAGCATCTTTGCATGGTTACATCATTAACCCCGCATATCAAAGTATTAGCATCTCATTCAGGGTTAACCCAAAATCACATTTCTCTGCTAGTCATCGTAACCTCATCAAAAATCCCAATATGGATTCCCCAAATTCTCGAACAGCTGAATAAAACTGATAGCATCTCAGGATTAGAGGTGGTTTGGGATCATAATATTCCTTAATCAACTCTGTCAACTCCAGGAAGGTTTGAGTGTCTGGTACCTCTGGGAAAGTTAAGCTCCTTATAACCAAAAATGCCGCATGTCCGCACACAGTCAGAAGAATTACTCACTTCAACTGCCCCCATGACATTTGCCTAGAAAGACAATTGCATTCTTTCGATATACTGGGCCCAGTCTTCAACAGCAGAGTCAAATGAGTCAAGCTTCCCAAATGGCGGTATGATGCCAGAAATGCTTACGCCAACTCCAAGATGACAGTTGCAAGCAATGACCTTCAGGCACATCCTGTTTTCTCCCATCGCCACTGAAATAACTGCAGAGAGGCCAGTATCCTGTCACCAAATCACCCTTTATTTACTACTGCACAGTACACTGGCTGTGGCCAGCCAGCTTGGAGTCAGTCCTCAGTTGAGGAGATTCTAATCTTCTGGATATATTGTCAGCCAAGGTTTTCCCAAATGAGACTGTTAACCTGAACCTTGTAGCAAACAAAATCCACCTTTTCTAATCACTACATGTTTTGGCTCCAATGACTCTTATTAGATTCAAAATGTTAAAGCTTTTTCTCTCTCCACAGATGGTTGTTAACCTATTTCAGCACAGTTTTTATTTCAGTGGAAATTGCTACGGTGCAGGCATCTGATTCAACGTGCCCTTCTATAGGGAAACTAACATCTGTCAGTACAGAAATTAATCAGCCAATCAAACCACACAATTCTTAATAAGACTGCAAATCGCAAGTGTGAAAAATAGAAATTGTATTTACCATTGGAGGAATCTAAATAAAGGATTGGATGTACATGTCAAATTAGGACACAGACACAAAATATAAAAACAAAACCAAAAATATGGAAATTAACACTTTTCTCAAGAAAGGAGCTTCTGCAATTCTAAAACTAACTTTGAGGCCAAAGTGGTTGATTGACAGTACTTCTTGCCAATGAAACATTTAAAAAGTCAGTTACTTTTGATTGAATAAGGTCTAACATTTGTATTTCTCCTTAGTGTGAGAACACTGGCTAGTTAGCCCAAATTTGAGGTAGTTCAATGGTCTCCACATGATTTGTATCTAGGATACATACAAAGCTTAACAACAAAGCTTATTGGGGATCAGATATCGCTGACAGCAACTTCTGCACTTCCATATTTAACTGCATCACCAGTGCAGAGCTTCAGAAGTTGCTGTCAGCTTTACCCTATATTAACAGCAAGCAGCAACTATGTTGCCACTATTAACGCAATCACTGAGCCACCATCAAATCAAAAGAATGGACACAACTTTAACTTAGTGAAAATGACAAATGAATGCTCAGTTGGTAGTATTCTCACTTCTAAATCACAAGGTACTGTGTCCAAATCCCACTCCTGGGCTTGAGTGCAAAAATCAAGGCTGACATTCCAGTGCACTACAGAGGGTGCCATTTTTCAGACAGGTTGTTAAACCTAGGCTCCATCTGTCTTTTTGGTTAGATGTAAAGGATCCCATGGCACTACTTCAAAGGAAGAGCAAGGGAGTTATCCCCTAGTGTCTTGGCCAATATTTAATTCCTCAATCAACACCACAAAAACAGATTATCCAGTCATTATCACATTGCCAATTATGGGAGATTGTTCTGTACATGTTATCTGCCACTTTTCCAATATTAAACAGTGATAGTTTCAAAACTGCCTTGTTGGCTGTAATATACTTTGAGACATCTGGTCGTCATGAAATTCACTATAAAAATGAAGTCTTTTTTCTTCAGTGCAATGAGATTTCACATTAAATTATTCACAGAATAAGATTTGTTTTGTTTATTACTTGGAACAAGACTGGAAGTGTGAGTATAACTACAACAAAAATAGCAGTTGCCCTGAAAAGAAATACACATGTATGCGTAGACATGTAAGTTACCAAGCTTAATGGAATTGTGAACATTAGTAACCCAGGAATAATGGAAAACTTTGTTTTGTTGGAGATGGGTAGAAACAATAGCCAAGTTGGTTTGACTAGAATTACCCATACGGGATAATGTTGTGTGAACAGTTCAGAAATTTCCTCATGTCTTAATGCTACAGGAGATTAAAACGGTTATGAAATTTGTTGCAGCGTTTGAAGTTATTTTAAGACAATGTACAAAATAATGTATTAATAAGTTTGCAAGGAACTGCTCTATTTACATTTGCAGTTCAGCACTTGAAAGAAAATATTAACTCACTGAAATCCACCTCTGAGGACAACCAGGTTGTGTTGATGAATGGAAAAGGTACAAATTACTTTGAATAGTCTTGAAAAGAGAAGTCACTCTTAAAGCTTTTTGTCAAGGACAACTAATGGAATCCCATATGCCAAATTATCAAAACAATTTACACTACAGTAGGACAGCGGTGGGTATTGGTTGGCTAGTCAAATCTAGTGATTGTCAAGGCCTTACCACAGAGAATGCAAGGTGAACTAAGCTCCTATGCTTCTGGACAATGCATTAAAAAAAAAGAGAGAGGCTTGAGAATATTCCATTTATGTCACTTCTAGTATGAGTGATTAAGTCATGTTAAAGGACTTGATAATATTAAGTTGGTTAGTCTAACTATCTCCATATTTTGGATTGTTCACCAATCATGGAATCACATCTAACAATAGTCATTTTATGCAAGGTAAAATAATCTCAAATTATTTATAGAAAAATCACAACAAAGAACTAGTTAACACTATGCTAGATTGGTGCACAATCATTAACATGTTTTAGATAATAAATATTATGAAAAGTGGCACATACCTACAGCCTGAGGAGCAATGATCTGGACAAATCCTGCTGAGAATGTTATAAGAACAACAGGGTAAGTGACCCAGGCCAAGTACTGCAGAGAAACGTTGTGCTCTAGGCCACTGTACATCCATTTCTGAGCTGCAGAAACAAGCAATGATACAATATTAAAGTAAATTCTAGGGAGCTGTGTGTAAACATCTTTAAATCTGTTCACACTACATGCTTAATGTGCAGCAATATATATGATGACTAAGCACATGAAAAAGGCTGTTTCAAAACCTTTCATAGAATGCATAAAGATATTCTATAGAGTCATTCAGCACAGAAACAGAGCCTTTGGTCCAACTCATCCATGCCGATCAGGTTTTCTAAACTGACTACTCCCATTTGCCTGCATTTGGCCCATAACACTCTAAACACTTCCTATTCATGTACCTGTCCAAATGCCTTTTAAATATTGTAATTGTACCAGCCTCTATCACTTCCTCTGGCAGCTCATTCCATACATGCACCACCCTCTGTATGAAAATATTACCCCTCAGGTGCCTTTCAAATCTTTCCCCTCTCACCTTAAACATATGCCCTCTAGTTTTGGACTCCCCTATGCTCGGAAAAAGACCTTGGCTACTCACCCTATCCATGCCTCTCATGATTTTCCAAACTTGTATAAAGGTCATCCCTCAGCCTCTGACTCCAACCCCCCAGGGAAAAAGAATCCCAGCCTACTCAGTGTCTCCTTAGAACTCAAACCCTCCAGTCCCAGCAACACCTTGTAAATCTTTTCTGAACCCTTTCACGTTTAATAACATCGTTCCTGTAGCAGGGCAACAGAATAGTTTGGAGTATTCTAAAAATGGCCTCACTAATGTCTTGTATAATTGCAACAGAACAGCCCAACTCCTATATTCAACGCTCTGACTAATGAAGGTAAACATGCCAAATGTCTTTTTCACCATCCTGTCTATTTGCAATTCCACTTTCAAGGACACCTGCCCACCTTGGCCCCTCTGTTCAACAACACTCTCCAGGGCCCTACCATTAACTGTATAAGTCCTGCCCTGGTTTGCCTTAGCAAAATGCAACACCTCACATTTATCTAAATTAAATTCCATCTGCCACCTGTCAGGTCAACGGTTCCCATAGTTTCATTAACTTGCAATTTACAATTAAAGCTCACATTTCCAAAGAACGGTGTCATGACATTGATGAATTGCATTCAGTGAACCTCAAGGTCTTATTTTAACTTGGTGAAGGAGCTTATTATGGGGTGAGTAGTACACTCAACATGAGAATTAAGTCATTTGAGGTGGGGTTTTAAAATCAGACCTCTGGGAAAATAACTTTCATGAAACAGAGCTTTAGAAGATTTTAAACAAACTAGTTTTGTTTGAATATTAGTAAGAGAGATCACACATTGATTAATTATATTATTTACAAGTTAAAGGCTATGTTATTGCTTTCCATATTCTTCCTTTTCTAATTGTATAAAAGTAAACAAATATGCAAAACCAGAAAGTCTATCTGGCCTTATCGGGGATATGCAACAACCCTGGGTAGTCTAATGCTCCAAGGTCGCAGTTTTGCAGGTACTGATCCATCTCAGTCTTGAAATTGCTGGTGCAGTTTAGGACATGCACACTCATATTTCCACAGACTATCATTTTTCGATACTTTATTTGATGCTGTTTCCAACATTTTGAAGTTTTTTGTAATTCAATCTTTTCAAAATCAACTTGCTTCTTCGTGGAAAGATAAGAAATACTTTCAATATCTAACTTAAAGTAGTTGTGGAAATATGACAACACCTTTATTGCACTTTTCACTCTAGCCGGACTCTACCCTCATCATAACCAGAATAATGCATCACTCCCAGGATATCCCAGAATAGACCAGCATCCTTTCTTCTGTTAGTCTTGAGCTGCTTTGCGGAAGTCCTGACATTTGACCTGGACATGCCTGACAAGGGAAATGCAGCACACCACTTTGTGGACAGGCATCAGGGGGTCCAGCTGGACAGGGTAGTGCAGAGGGAGGATATCCTCCATCCTCAGGACTATCAGACGAGGCTACAACACCAGATCACGTCTGAGGTGAGCCCTTGGGTCAGTGCAGTCTCAGCCATCTGGAGGAGTACACAGCAATGTAGGAAGAAGGGGACCTGTCTCCAATACCTCACTTTGACTCTGCTACTGCACTGACCTCCTACCTAGGCTCATGCTCTACCACTCTCACTGTGGCCTGCAATATCTTACCCATTTGATCTTGCCTTTGACCACATACCCTGCATGCTCTCTATGCTGTTTACTCACTCAGTTGATCTGCCTCTCCACTTGCACCAACAGTAACTGCTCTGCCACCAAATTTCATCTCCTGTAATGCCTGCCTCAACTTCATTCCAGGAGGAAAACAACCCACAATATGGCACATCAAATGAAGGTGGGTAACAGGCTGCCTGAAGTTCAGCTGCTCACATGTTATGAGGAGAGAGTCCTGAATTTGACCGCCTTGAGTGTGACTGACTGACAGACCATATCTAATCCACTGAACTCATACTGGACGCCGCCCTTAACACACGGTGACAGGACCCCCTGAGCAAAAGATATCACCCTTGACTTGACTGAGGACTACTGACAACCATGACAGACCTCCTGGCTTTGAGTGTACACTAAATGCAAAGGCAGCACAGCTGTACTGTGGGCCTAGTTTCTCTTCCTAAGGGTCAGAGCACAGAAAGGCAAGGTGGGGCAGACATACCGTGAGTATTCAGGTAGACTCAGCAGGCTCAGAGTGAGCATGTGTGCAGAGAGCAAGTGAATAGCCTGATGATGCAGCCCAGTCCAGACCGTGTCCCTGAGCGCACAGTCTCCTTGCTGCAGTATTACAATGTTAGTGACAAAAATGGAAATTGCTGGAAAAGCTTAGCAGATCTATCATAGAGTCATAGAGATGTACAGCACAGAAACAGACACTTCGGTCCAACTCGTTCATGCCAACCAGATATCTTAAATTAATCTCGTCCCATTTGACAGCACTTGATCCATATCCCTCTAAAGCCTTCCTATTCATATATCCACCCAAATGCCTTTTAAATATTGTAATTGACCCAGCCTCCACCACTTCCTCTGCAGCTCATATCATACACGCACCACCCTCTGTATGGAAAAGTCACCCCTTAGGTCCCTTTTATATCTTTCCCCTCTCACCGTAAACCTATGCCCTCTACCCCATCCATGACCCTCATGATTTCATAAACCTCTGTAAGGTCACCCCCTCAGCCTTCGCGCTCCAGGGGAAACAGCCCCAGCCTATTCAACCGCTCACTATAGCTCAAATCCTCTGAACCTGCCAATATCTTTGTAAATCTTTTTCTGAACTCTTTCAAGTTTCACAACATCTTTCCAAAATGAGGGAGACCAGAATTGCACACAATATTCCAAAAGTGACCTAACCAATGCCCTATACAGCTGCAACATGACCTCCCAACTCCTATACTCAATGCTCTGATCTGTGGAGTGAAATCAGAGTTAATGTTTCAGGTTGAGTGACCCTTCCTCAGAACTGGACCCGAAATGTTAACCCTGATTTCTGTCCACAGCTGCTGTCAGACCTGTTAAGCTTTTCCAGCAATTTCAATTTTTGTCTCTGATTTACAGTATCCGTAGTTCTTTTGGTTTTTATTAGATTACTTTTAGGTTACTTACAGTGTGGAAACAGGACCTTTCGCCCAACAAATCCACACCGATCTGCCGGAGTGCACCCATCCAGACCCATTCCCCTACATTCATCCCTGCACCTAACACTACAGGCAATTTAGCATGGCCAATTCACCCAATCTGCACATTTTTGGACTGTGGGAGGAAACCGGAGCACCCAGAGGAAACCCACGCAGACATTGGGAGAATGTGCAAACTCCACACAGTCAGTCACCTGAGGTGGGAACTGAACCCCGGTCTCTGACGCTGTGAGGCAGTGGTTCCATAAAAGGGTGTGGATTGCGCTGTCAAAGTCTAGATTGTATTAATCTAATGTCCTTTATGAGCCAAGCGGTTCCATAAAGGGCCTGTACTGCCCTTACAATGACAGTTGCTAGTACAGCCTGAGGTGCAGTATTGAAGTAGAGAAGCATCCTCTGAGTGGATTAGAGATGTGCTAGGATGGTTCTTAGAGACTGGCACATGTTAGATATCCACAGATATGAAATGGAGTGCAGTTGGTGCCTAATATGGAGGGAGTAAACAGCAAGCTGAAGTTACCAGGTATCCCTCTCATTTCCATGTCAAGAATTCTCCGTGTTCGGTTTGCTGATGCCAGGTGGTATGATAGAAAGCTGCATATTAATGAGGTGAGACCTGAAGTCAATAATGTTGTTAACAAGCAAGACCACCCTCCCTTAATAGGTAACCATTCGCTGCCTCGTGAGAACTGGTCTCAATGCCTGAAACTTTGTTGTAAGCTGCAAGGAGCTGTTTCCAACATTGACAAGCCTTGCTGGACCTCTCACACAATTCACATCATAGCCCACATCTTTCAGACTTCTGGAAGATTCTGCTTATATTTACAATAATCTCCAGTAACCTGGCTCAATATCACATATTGCACTGTCCCACACATAGGAGAAAGTGAGGATTGCAGATGCTGGAGATCAGAGTAGAAAAGTGTGGCACTGGAAAAGCGCATCAGGTCAGGCAGTATCTGACGAGCAGGAGCCCTCCCCGAAGAGCTTGTAACTGAAACATCGACTCTTCTGCTCCTCAGATGCTGCCTGACCTGTTAATGCTTTTCCAGCACCACACTTTTCGACACTGCCCCACACATATCAAGCTAGAAGTAATTAGAATTACCTCAATAAAAGTTATATTGATTTAGCTTAAAAAGAAACACCATGGTCCAGAATTAGCTGACACAAACAACAGTGACACTAATGACGTTCATTATTATCTATGCATACAGGATTCAGAAATTTTAGACAAAGGATAAATGCATCATTAAACACAAAAATCAATAACTGTCTTTGGAGTTGTGTTACACCACAATTAACTTCATGAAAACAGCATTCCATGGAATGCCTCAATATTGCAATATATTTGCAAAGTAGACATGGACTAAACTTACAGAAAAATAACTTGTCACATTGTCAGAAGGCCATCTATAATGATATTGACAACTGTTAATTGCTTCACTGGCATTGAAAATTAACTACAAATATAAAGTTTCGTTCCCTCAGGTTGCTGTGATGATTATAAACATAAAAAAAATATTTTTTTATTTATCCTCATTTAATCCAATCTTTTGTTCTCTTTTTATTTTCTCTTCTGTACCTGAATCAACTTTCACGCATTGATGTTATACCTCAAGTCATGTGCTGTTCGTTTCAACTTGATTTGTTAAGTAGATACACAGTTTTCTGTCCTGTTCGTCCAAGCCCCAGATGCCTGATTTTCTTTGCTGCACTGTTATCAGTAAACATTTTCAGCAATTTACCAGTCAAAATAATTCAAAAGCTACATGCATAAGGGTAGGTATGGATACGCTGCATCGGCAAATTATGCTCCCAAAGATTTACATAGCTTCAACAAGGACAGAGGTGAGCTGAATCATTGAAACAAAATATCAAAGTTGAGTTCTGAGTTCACACCAAAAATTTAATTATCCTTTCCAGGTTAAAACATTTTCTACAGTTACTGTAGATTGGAGCTAAACACAACTGCAAAATACTGCTTTTGGTAGGCTGAAATAAAACAGAAAATTATGTAAATACTCAGCAGGTTAAGCAGCATCTGTGAAGAGAGTTAATGTAATAGGTCAATGATGATCTTCACCAGGATAATGGAATGATGATAATTACAGTTGTTCACTGCTTTCAGATAACATTCCACAATCTGACATTTTCGTGAAGCAAATAACTTAATGAAAATAAACAGTTATTATGATTGGTTTCAAAACCATCAGGCTTTCCCTCCGTCTGCCTTTCTTTGTCTGGTGACCTCTAATCTCATTTGGATAACAACTTTTTCCCCTATGAAATGCTGACATTTGATGCATGAATGGAAATGCTGTTGTCAATTTGAAAAAACTGATAGTTGCTATGCTTGAGTTAAAGTGCCTAATCTGCTATAAAGGCTACGTATCTGACAAATGTACTACAACCAGAGGGGCTTTGTTCACAAAAAAAATTTAAATTCTTAATTTTCACGATAAATGCCCCTCGCCTCATGATTTTTCAAGAGTGGAACTAGCGATTAAAGGAAAATGGATAGAGAGAGTACAATTTCAAGGCTTGTGGATAATACCAGACTTGGGAATGTAATAAATAGCCAGTAGAATAGTTAGAGACCCAGCAGGACATAACAGACCAATGGAACAGAAGGTGCATGGCAGATGCAATTTAGTGCTGATTAAGTGTGAAGCGATGTATTATAGAAGAAACAACTTGGAGAGCCAGTGTAATCTAAATGAGATTTTCTTTAGGTGTACAAGAATAGAAATATAAGAATATACATACGTGAGTCATTCAAGGGGACACAGCAAGTTGAGGAGATGGTTAAGACATCTTTATTTGTTGAAAAAAAGTATTTTGAAAGCAAATACTTTTATGAATCACAGATGAGGCTTCAGCTGGAGTATTGTGTATAATGTTTGAGTACAGTACTTCAGAATGGTGATGTTTCTAAGTAATACCAGGAATGAGGGAGTGCTGATGTGCAGAAATCAAATTTGCTATTATTCCCCTTAAATCACCAGAACTGGGGAAATCTAATGTATTCCAAATTTATAAGGGGTTTTGATTGAGAAACTAAAAACAAATTATTTCCTTTAACACGTAATTCAATAACTAGAGGTTATAGGATTGATTGATAGAGGAGGTGGTAGTATAGTAGTAATATAACTGGACTAGTAACCCAGAACCCCAGGCTAACAATCTGGGGACATGGGCTAAAATCCTTCTGTTAGATGAGGTCATCTGAATTGAATAAGAACTGAAATATAAGGAAGCCAATTTAATGGTAGTCATGGAACCATTACTGATTGTTGTAAAAATCCATTTGGTTCACTAATGTCCTTGAGGAAAGGAATCAGCCATCCTAACCTGGTCTGGCTTAGATGTGACTCTGGACCCATAGTAATGTGGTTGACTCTTACTTGCTCTTTGGAAAATTAGGGATGCATAATAAAATGCTGGCCTAATGAGCAACACTCATATCCCACGAATGCATAAAAAATTGCAAAAAAAAACAGGTGGGAAATGTACAGATAGGAGTTCACTTGGAGGTTAAGCTCTAGACTATTTTAAACAGTAGTTCAACCAAGTTCTTTTTGAACTTGTATAAACCAATTGAATGTATATTCAAACGAAAACTAAATTGGAGGGTTTCAGGGAGAAAGCTGGGTGTGGAACTAGATTAAATTGTTCTTTTGAAGAACTTTGCAAAAAGAGGGCTCTATGATCCTCTAACTGAAATGTAAAAAGTATCCAGAACTTGATACTGATTTTGGGCTTTATAGGTGCACCATTTCTAAATAATTTAAGGACTACTTTGCATCAAAAATACTGCCCTTTCTAAAAATACTTGAAACTTCAATGACATTATATTACTAGCGCAAACAAAGATACCAATTGGATGCAATTTTATTTACAAACTTGAGTCATTCGTAAATAATCGTTCAAAATGAAGCCAATTTCCAACAATGCAGCCCAATGGATGTAACCTAGGCTTTTACTTTAGCTTTTATAATAAAGATGAATGGCCATTTATGTTTGCTGTTTATGGTCACAAATACATTTCCTGCTCTGTCAGATTTAAACCAGTTCAAAGAATATTCCAGATGCACCAAATCTGAAATAAAAGCATAGTATATCAGCAATATTCAGCAGGTCACACAGTATCTGAAGGGAAAGGAAAGGGAGGCTAGCTATATAGCTCTTCACATTTTTGGCAAAATTGGAAAATGTCTTCAATGAGGACCAAAAGATTCAGTCCCAGCCTGCCCTTCACAATGAAAGGCTACAGAATGAAAGGCTTGTAAATGTTCTTTCATTCTGGTACTTTGCTTCCTAAGTTGTAAGATTTCTTATACATTCTTAAATTTGTATTCATCTTATCTTTCTGGAGCTCCTACAATACTTTAGCTTTTGAGTTAGTAACTACATTAAAAGCTACTGCGTGTTGCATTTTTCTGCTTCTCTGTACTTTCTTCAAACTTGAATGATTATTTCATATATCTAACATGCTTGACACCAACATTAGGTAATCAGACTGTTCACTCCATTAGCATTATATTCACAGTTAAAACTTGCAGAAACACATACATAAAATTTAATTTCCCAAACAATTATATTTGGAAGATTCTTTGCAGTTACATTTCACGAAATGTTAACAAGGGGTATACTATCATCACATGGTCCCTGAGGCTTGTGGTCACATGCCCACGAGATTCAATCTGAGTATAGGAAACTTTGCATTCTGTTTCATTTTCTTCTCATCAAAGGTCAAATAGAATCATTGGATTCAGTTACCAACAGGTTAGGACAACATCTTCATAGAATCCATACAGTGTGGAAGCAGGCCATTCAGCCCATTGAGTCCACACCAACCCTCTGAAGAGGCTCATAGTGTTGGTGTGGACCAACCTTCTGAAGAGCATCCCACCTACCTATCCTAATCCCTGTAATCCTGCATTTATTATGGTTAACCCACTGAGCCTGCACATGCCTAGACACTATGGGCAATTTAATATGGCTAATCCACCTGACCTGCACATCTTGGAGCACTCGGGGGAATCCCACACAGACATGAGGAGAATGTGCAACTCCACACAGACAGTCGCCCAGAGCTGAAATCGAAACTGGGTCCCTGGCACTAGAAGGCAGCAGTACTAACCACTGAGCCACTGTGCCACCCCATGTTGTGGTGAAATTATCTTGGTTGTGTCAAATGGACCTTCAGTTTTACCTACAAATATCCTATTGTTATATTGGAAAAGACTTTTGGAATCGAAAGAAAAAAATGGCATTTCTGAAGATGAATGACCTTTGTAAGCTATAATGATTATTTACATAGACTATTCGAACTGAATCATAAATTGCTGAGATAATTTATAACATTTGGTGAGTTTCATCTGAGTCGCCATTATATCTTGTAACATCACCTTCCCATCATTAGGAAAGCCTAGTGAAAAGGGCTTGGAATTGCCAAATAAAAGACCGAGTTAAAACAAGAGTGCTTTGTAATGTCTGGTTGCATTAGCAGTAGTTTTAGAGACTTGGTCTTGTATTTAAATCATAAAAAGAAGAAATATACGTTTTTTAAAAAAATATTGTCAATAAAAGAACAGGCACTAGGAAACTGCCCTTTAATTTGAATTCAAAGGTAAAAAGTTAATAATATGAATGCATTAAATAATAAATAAATATAAATGTAATAAATGATAATAATCTCATGTATTGTATGAATGATAAGTATTATTTGAAGACTTTTCTCCTTATTAGCGAGTAACAATAATAATATACACAAAATGGTAAATCGATGAGAAAAAAATTGATTGGTCTATGACACCTTTTTAAAATATATCAAAATATCACAGTAGGAAATATTGGTGAATAAGGATGATAATGTTTTTCCATCATTGTGACAACAATTTGATTACATTATTCCAACTTAGTTAATATACAAGCAAGCTAAGCTAAACTGTAGCTTAGAAGGTTAAACAATTGATTTATAGTTTACGACAATGCTTGAAGATGGGATAGTATAGATATTTAAAAACATTCTAATCAACAAATATAAACTCATGTCTCCATCCTGAAAAGACTGATTTATAAAAAGCAATTGTCCTGCAAATACTTCTCACGTAAAAAGTATTTTTTTCTAACAATTTTCAGAACTCTGACCTATACAACGTTTACATTTTGTCTGAAGGTATGGAATGGAATCAACAAGAGATGTTTAAGAGATGTTAAAGGAAATTTTAAAGTTTGGCCCACATTTTTCTAGCCCACTCCTACTTCACAGAATCAGAGTATTGATGGATCCCATTTGGCCCACTTTGTCAGGTCTACAAAAGAGCTATGTAATTAATCCCATTCATTCATTTATCTGTGGGAAAAATTCAGGTTTTTGAATTTGCAACGGTCGATTTACCATTTTGTGTAATAACCATCAAAAAGTAATTAAGTTTGAAACTATTAGCACTGTATGGTGGGGTTGGGGGTTGGCGTCCTGAGTGGATTAGATCATTACCCTTCAGAAAATACAACTTGGATTCAGATATATGAATGCATTAACGAAACATTAACAATCAAACTTAACATGAGTAATGACACTATTAATGTTAGTTTTCGACCTCTGGAACCTAGGAATAAATTTCAGCCCTTTGGCACACAAGCTGAAAAGTAATCTGGCAAATTGGAAAGGAAATTACTGGGCCCCTTGCAGAAATATTTGTGTCATTTATAACTATGAGCGGATGACTGGAGAGTGGCTATTGTGCCTTTAAGTATGGATGTAAGGAGAAGCCTGGGAAATACAGACCTATGAGTCTGACTTCAGTTAGACATGAGTCTACAAGATAAGATTTATATGCACTTAGAGAGGCAAGGAATCATTAGAGTGAGACAGCATGGCTTTGTGTGAGGGAAATCGTGTCTCACAAATTTGATTGAGTTTGTTGAGGAAGTATCCAAGACGACTGATGAAGGCACTTCACATTGTTTACTTGGATTTTAGTAAAAACTTTGATAAAGTTCCGCATTGTAGACTAATCAGTAAAATCAGGTCACTTGGGTTTCAAGGTGAACTTGGCTACAAAATTGGCTTAATTGCATGAGACAGTGTGGTGGTGGAGGCTGGAGGCCCATTTCCAGCAGTGTTCCACAGAGATCAGTACTGGATCCACTTTTGTTTGTCACTTATATAAATTATTTAGATGAGAGTATAGAAGGTTAGTAAATTTGCAGGTGATGCCAAAATTGGTGGTACAGTGGACAGCGAAGGTTACCTAAGATTACAAAGAGATCTTAACCATTTGCATCAATGGGCTGAGGAGTGGCAGATGGTGTTTAATTCAGATAAATGGTGTTATTGCATTTTGGTAAAAACAATCAAGTACAGGACCTATTCCATTAAAAATAAGACAGGGTAGTTAAGAAGGCATTTAGCGCTCTTGCCTTCATAGTTCAGACCTTTGAGTATTGGAGTTGGGACACCATGTTGGGGTTGTACAGGACATTGGTGAGGCCTCTTCTGGAGTACTGTGTCCTGTTCTGGTTGCCCTATTGTGGGACAGAAGTTGGAGAAGTTTCAGAAAAGATTTACCAGCATGTTGCTGGGAATGGAGGGTTTGAATTATAAAGGAGAGGCTGGATAGGCTGGGACCATTCTCACTGGATCGTAGGAGGTTGTGGGGTGACCTTGCTCAGGTTTATAAAATCATGAGGGGTATAGATAAGGTGAATGGCAGGTGCCTTTTTCCTAGGGTTGGGGCTTTCAAGACTAAGGGGCATATTTTTAAGGTGAGAGAAGAAAGATTTTTAAAAAGTCAAAGGGACAACTTTCATTTTTAAACAGAGTGGTTTGTATGTAGAATGAACTTCCAGAGGATGTGGTGCATGTGAGTTCAGTTTCAACACTTAAAAGACATTGGGCTAAGTACATGAATAAGAAATGTTTGGGGGAGTATGGGCCAACTGCAGGCAGGTGGGATTGGTTTGGTTTGGAATTATGGTCAGCATGGACTGGTTAGACTGAAGGATCTGTTTTCTTTCTGTGACTCGATGATTCTATGACTCTAATAAAGATACAGTCATATTGTTGACTTTTCCATGGTATATCAAATATTAAGAGGTCAATGAAAAGAATAGCTACATTTCATTTGACTAATGTTCTGTTTGGAGAAAAGCTAAGCAAAGTTTTCAAATTTTTGTCCAAAGTATAACAGTTATGGATGACTTATAATTGAAATTAATTCTGAGTAATCTAAATCTGGTCCCGTGGATAAAAGTTCAAAGAATGGAATTATTCATAATTCAAAACTAATTTGTCAATCTTACCCAGTGGCTGGAAGGGTCAGGAGAAACAATGACAGGAAATGTCATGCCTGTCTAATATCAATGTTTTTCTAAGGATGAGGGCTGTCACACATGAATAAAGCACTTTCTAGTATATCTGATTGGTATAAAATTTGAATTGATTGATCCAACCAGTGTTGATGAATTGAAAATATAGGCAGAATTTTCAGGTGACATCAGTCCCTCAGGACCAGAATGGGAAAGCTCCAGAAATAACAGGGAAATATTAATTACAATGTGCCAGTCCCAGCACCAGCAATAACAGACGGTGGAGGATGCAATTTTAATGGGCTAGTGAGACCATCTACACAAGTTGGCAGCAGACAGCATGAAAAATGAATTGAAAGTTAAAATAAGTGAGGATTGAAATACTTTGGACAACTTTGAGAAGCAGAGAAAATTTGGAACTTACAGTAAAAAAAGCTAAACACTAGAAACTGTCTGGGTTTGGTCAATCTATTCTTAAAATGTGATTCAAAATACCACTGTCATATAAATGGTCCCAAATGATACAATGAAGTTTTCAAAACATAACATGAAATGGAAGATTAGGAGGAAGAAGATAGAAATATAGATCAAAAGATAGGCCATTGTATTGGTTACAAAAAGTTTCAATTATGTAATTGGTAGCAGAATCTCTCAATTGTGTAGTATTGGGCAGTGGGTGCATGTCTACCGTATGTGGAATACACTGGCTAAAATGATACCTAACTGAGTAATAAGATTTGGAGAAAGGTTAAGGTATTTAAGATTTCCATCCAGTCTCATAACATGGGATGATGTCACACTAAAATCTTAAAAAAAAATTGTCATTCCTGATAGAAGAGCTGGAATCAATCATTTCATTCGCACTAATATAGTATCCAGTGAAATATCACTGATATTAAATATGTCATCAATGAAGTAAACAGAAAAAACTGCATATGGAAAATGACAAAGTTCTGTATTGGAAATATCTGTGAAATTGACTTACACATTTGGGGCACTATTCTATTCCTTTAAGGAACATTTGCTCTCCACTAAAGAAATTAAAGACGTATCATTGACATTGGAGGCAGAAATTTAGAAGACAGAAGTTCAATTGTGTTAAAACCACACAGGCAATGTGCCCATCCATCATCCCAAAGAAAGGAGGGCAGATTAGGTAAACTAAACAATTAGTGGCTGCATTAGCATCAGTTGTCCATGCTAATAATTGATGGCAAATGGTGAGAGGGCAGAGTCTCTAACTTGACTTGTTGAAAAAAGACAGAAGTTTTTTTTTGAGGTTTTACATCTCAGACACATCAGGACAACTTTCAAGAGTACAAACTTAAAGACAAAGCCAACATTTACACTGCATGAGTAATGAATGCTGATTGATTGGAAAGTAGACTGTGACTATCTTCTATGATTAGTAGAGACATTTCCATGGAGAATATACCCATTAATGGTAATTGACAGTTAACAGCTAGGATTTGTTAAAATTTAAATTAGGCAAGTTGACTCTGATTGACAGTGCCCTGAAAAATGAACCAACAAACTATTTGTTGAGTTGAACAGGCAGATTATATACACAAATTCTCCATCTGTAAAGAGTGGAATCTTGTCTATTGATATATGCAGTTACATATTAATATGTACTTTCGATACATGCAAGTGCACTATGTTATAAGTTCAACTGATAATGCTAAATTGGTTGTCAAAGTAATTCCTTGCACATTCAGGATTATACAAGAAATACTATCCAATTTCTGAATTCAAACTGATGTTAAACTCTGAGTAATGCATCCAAGGGGGAAACCTTCAACAAAATGCATTTTTTTTAGCAATATGTAAGTTCTACATTAGCAAATAATAACTTGTGTACCTGAAACAGGGCCGTAGAGTCATAAAAGTTACATAGAATGGAAACAGGCCCTTTGGTCCAACTTGTCCATGCCAACTAGATATCCTAAACTGACAAGAGTCCCTTTTGCCAGCATTTAGCCCATATCCCTCAAAACCCTTCCTACTCATGTACCCATCCAGTTACCTTTTAAATGTTGTAATTATACCAGCCTATACTACTTCCTTTGGCAGCTCATTCCATACATGCACTACCTTCTGTATGAAAAATTTGCCCTTCAGGTCCCTTTTAAATCTTTCCCCTATCATCTTAAACTTATGCCTCTAGTTTTGGACCTCCCTAAGCTGTGTCAAAGACCTTGGTTATTCACCTTATCCATGTCCCTCATGATTTGTAAACCTCTATAAGTTCACACCTCAGCCTTCGATGTTCCAGGGTAAGTGGCCCTGGCCTATTTCACCTCTCCTTATAGCTCAAACCCACCAATCCTGGCAAAATCCTCGGAAATCTTTTCTGCATCGTTTCAAGTTTAATAACATCATTCTTATAGTAGGTTGATTAGGATTGAATGCAATATTCTAAAAGTGGCCTAACCAATGTCCTATGAAGCCACAACATGACATCCGAATTCCTACACTCAATGCACTGACCAACAAAGGCAAGCGTGCCAAACATCTTCTTCACCACCGTCTACCTGGGACACCAGTTTCAAGGAACAATGCACCTGCATCTCCAAGATCCCTTTGTTAGACAATACTCCTCAGAGCCCGACCACTAACTGTCTAGGCGCTGCTCTGATTTGCTAAGCAAAATGCTACATCTCACATTTATCTAAATTAAACTCCATCTATCACTCCTCGGCCCGCTGGCCCATCTAGTCAAGGGCCTATTATAGTCAGAGATAACCCTTTTCACTGTCCACTACATCTCTACTTTTGGTGTCATCTGCAAACTTACTAACCATACTTCCTATATTCACAAGCAAATCATAGAACAATACAGCGCAGAACAGGCCCCTCAGCCCTTGGATGTTGCGCCAACCTGTGAACTAATCTAAACCAGTCACTCTACACTATCCCATTATCATCATATGCTTTTCCACAGACTGTTTAAATGCACCTAACGTGGCTGAGTTAACTACTTTGGCAGGCAGGGCATTCCACGCCCTTACCACTCTGAGCATAGAACCTGCCTCTAACATCTATCTTAAATCTATCACCCCTCAATTTGCAGCAATTCTTCCTCGTACAAGCAGATATCATCATCCTAGGAAAAAGACTCTCACTGTCCACCTTAATTAATCCTCTGATCATCTTATATGTCTCTATTAAATTGGATCTTAGCCTTCTTCTCTCCAATGAGAACAGACTGAAGTCCTTCAGCCTTTCCTCATAAGACCTTCACTTCAGACCAGGTGGCATCCTGGTAAATCTCCTCTGCACCTTTTCCAATGCTTCCACATCCTTCCTGTAATGGGGTAACCAGAACTGCACACAATACTCCAAGTGAGGCCACACTAGCATTTTGTATAGTTGCAGCATAACACCATGGCTCCGGAACTCAATCCCTCTACCATTAAAACCTAACACATTGTATGCCTTCTTAACAGCACTATCAACCTGGGTAACAACTTTCAGAGATATAGACACCAAGATCCCTCTGCACATCCACACTACTAAGAATCTTTCCATTGACCCAGTATTCTGCCTTCCTGTTTTCTTCCCAAAGTGCATCACCTCACATTTATCTGCATTGAACTCCATTTGCTACCTTTCAGCCCAGATCTGCAGTTTATCCAAGTCTCCCTGCAATATTCTTCCACAATGTCCACTGCTCCACTGACTTTAGAATCAGTGGCAAACTTACTAACTCATCCACTTTCGCCTGCGTCCAAATCATTTATAAAAATAACAAACAGCAATCATCCCAGAACAGATCCTAGTGGCACACCACTAGTAACAGGACTCTAGGCTGAAAATTTTCCATCAACCATCACTCATCGCCTTCTTACAGAAAACCTGTTTCTAATCCAAACTTCAATCCCGTGCCTCTGCATTTTCTCCAGTCGCCTACCATGTGGAACCTTATCAAAGGCTTTGCTGAAGTCCATGTATACCATGTCAATTGCCCTACCCTCATCTAAATGCTTGGTCACCTTCTCAAAAAACTCAATGAGGTTTGTGAGACACGATTTGCCCTTGACGAATCCACGTTGACTATTTCCAATTAAATTGTTGCTTTCACCATCCCTCCAGATCTCCCCCTCTCTGAGGATGAAAGATCAGTCCTCAGCAGGGGCCTCACCTTCGTTCCCCTACGCCCTCGGATTAATGAGTTCAACACGCGGCGAGATATTGAACAATTCTTCCGCCGCCTTCGCCTCCGTGCCTACTTTCACAACCAAGACTCCCGCCCACCCTCTGACGACCCCTTCTCCCGCCTCCAACACACCCCATCCACCTGGACACCCCGTGCAGGCCTCCTACCCGCCCTCGACCTCTTTATAGCCAACTGCCGCCGTGACATCAACCGACTCAACCTGTCCACCCCTCTCACCCACTCCAACCTCTCACCCTCAGAACGTGCAGCCCTCCACTCCCTCCGCTCCAATCCCAACCTCACCATCAAACCCGCAGACAAGGGAGGCGCGGTGGTAGTTTGGCGCACTGACCTGTACACCGCTGAAGCCAAACGCCAGCTCGCGGACGCCTCCTCTTATCGCCCCCTTGACCACGACCCCACCTCCCACCACCAAACCATCATCTCCCAGACCATCCAGGACCTCATCACCTCAGGGGATCTCCCATCCACCGCCTCCACCCTCATAGTCCCACAACCCCGCACCGCCCGTTTCTACCTCCTGCCCAAAATCCACAAACCTGCCTGCCCCGGCCGACCCATTGTCTCAGCCTGCTCCTGCCCCACCGAACTCATCTCCCAATACCTCGACACGGTCCTGTCCCCTTTAGTCCAAGAACTCCCCACCTACGTTCGGGACACCACCCACGCCCTCCACCTCCTCCAGGATTTTCGCTTCCCCGGTCCCCAACGCCTTATTTTCACTATGGACATCCAGTCCCTGTACACCTCCATCCCCCATCACGAAGGACTCAAAGCCCTCCGCTTCTTCCTTTCCCGCCGCACCAACCAGTACCCTTCCACTGACACCCTCCTTCGACTGACTGAACTGGTCCTCACCCTGAATAACTTCTCTTTTCAATCCTCCCACTTCCTCCAAACTAAAGGAGTTGCCATGGGCACCCGCATGGGCCCCAGCTATGCCTGCCTCTTCGTAGGATATGTGGAACAGTCCATCTTCCGCAACTACACTGGCACCACCCCCCACCTTTTCCTCCGCTACATCGATGACTGTATCGGCGCTGCCTCGTGCTCCCACGAGGAGGTTGAACAGTTCATCAACTTTACTAACACCTTCCATCCCGACCTGAAATTCACCTGGACTGTCTCAGACTCCTCCCTCCCCTTCCTAGACCTTTCCATTTCTATCTCGGGCGACCGACTCAACACAGACATCTATTATAAACCGACTGACTCCCACAGCTACCTGGACTACACCTCCTCCCACCCTGAACCCTGTAAAAACGCCATCCCATATTCCCAATTCCTTCGTCTCCGCCGCATCTGCTCCCAGGAGGACCAATTCCAACACCGCACAGCCCAGATGGCCTCCTTCTTCAAGGACCGCAGATTCCCCCCAGACGTGATCGACGATGCCCTCCACCGCATCTCCTCCACTTCCCGCTCCTCCGCCCTTGAGCCCCGCTCCTCCAACCGCCACCAAGACAGAACCCCACTGGTTCTCACCTACCACCCCACCAACCTGCGCATACAACGTATTATCCGCCGCCATTTCCGCCACCTCCAGACGGACCCCACCACCAAGGATATATTTCCCTCCCCTCCCCTATCAGCGTTCCGCAAGGACCACTCCCTTCGTGACTCCCTTGTCAGATCCACACCCCCCACCAACCCAACCTCCACCCCCGGCACCTTCCCCTGCAACCGCAGGAAATGTAAAACTTGCGCCCACACCTGCACACTCACTTCCCTCCAAGGCCCCAAGGGATCCTTCCATATCCGCCACAAGTTCACCTGTACCTCCACACACATCATCTATTGCATCCGCTGCACCCGATGTGGCCTCCTCTATATTGGTGAGACAGGCCGCTTACTTGCGGAACGCTTCAGAGAACACCTCTGGGCCGCCCGAACCAACCAACCCAATCACCCCGTGGCTCAACACTTTAACTCCCCCTCCCACTCCACCGAGGACATGCAGGTCCTTGGACTCCTCCACCGGCAGAACACAACTACACGACGGCTGGAGGAGGAGCGCCTCATCTTCCGCCTGGGAACCCTCCAACCACAAGGTATGAATTCAGATTTCTCCAGCTTCCTCATTTCCCCTCCCCCCACCTTGTCTCAGTCGGTTCCCTCAACTCAGCACCGCCCTCCTAACCTGCAATCCTCTTCCTGACCTCTCCGCCCCCACCCCACTCCGGCCTATCACCCTCACCTTGACCTCCTTCCACCTATCCCACCTCCATCGCCCCTCCCCCTAGTCCCTCCTCCCTACCTTTTATCTCAGCCTGCTTGGCTCTCTCTCTCTTATTCCTGATGAAGGGCTTATGCTCGAAACGTCGAATTCTCTATTCCTGAGATGCTGCCTAACCTGCTGTGCTTTGACCAGCAACACATTTGCAGCTGTGATCTCCAGCATCTGCAGACCTCATTTTTTACTGCTAGATGATTATAAATCCTATCACTTATAATCCTTTCTAAAACTTTTCCTACATCAGGCATAAGGCTCACTGGTCTATAATTACCTGGGTCATCTCAGCTGCCCTTCCTGAACAAGGGCACAACATTTGTTAGCCTCCAGTCCTTTGATACTAAACCTGTAGACAATGACGACTCAAAGATCAAGTCAAAGGCTCAGCCATCTCCTTCCTAGCTTCCCAGAGAATTCTCAGAAAAATCCCATCCGACCCAGGGGACTTATCCATTCTCACACCTTCGAGAATGGTTAACATTTCCTTCTTACAAACCTCAATCCTTTCAAGTCTAATAGCCCGTACCTCAGTCTTCTCTACTACAATATTCTCCTTTTCCTGAGTGAAAACAGATGAGAAATATTTGTTTAGCCCCTCTCCGATCTCCACAGGGTCCACACAGCTTCCCACTTCTATCTTTGACTGGCCCTATTGCTACCCTCACCATCCTTTTATTCTTCACATATCTATAGAAAGCTTTAGCATTCTCCTCTATTCTGCCTGCTAATGTCCCCTCCTTGCTCTTCTTAACTCTCTCTTTAAATCCTTCCTTGCTACTCTGTGACTCTCTATTGCCTCATCTGAACCATCGCACCTCAATCTCACAGAAGCCTCCCTCTTCTGCTTAACAAGAGATACAATTTCTTTAGTAAACCATGGTTCCCTTACCTTATCACTTCCTCCTTGCCTGATAGGGATACACCTATCAAAGACATGCAATATCTGTTCTTTAAACCAGTTCCACATTTTGATTATTCCCTGCATTTTGCTACTCCATTCTATGCCTCCTAAGTCTTGCCTAATCACATTATAATTGCCCTTCTCCCATTGATAACTCTTGCCCCGTGGTATGTACCTATCCCTTTCTATTGCTAAATTAAACGTAACTGAATTACGGTCACTCTCTCCAAAGTGTTCAACTACCACTAAATCAAACACCTGGCCTGGTTCATTACCAAGTAACAGATCCAATGTGGCCTCGCCTCTTGTCAGACCTTCAATATACCTGTCAGGAAACCCTCCTGCGCACACAACAAAAATTGATCCATCCAACGTACTAGAGTTATAGCATTTCCAGTCAATGTTGGGGAAGTTAAAGTCCCCCATAATGACCACCCTGTTCCATTCATTCCTGCCCAGAATCAATGTGCCAATCCTTTCCTCCACATCCCTGAAACTTTGCAGAGGCCTATAAAAAACTCCAAGCAGAGCGACCTCTCCTCTCCTGTTTCTAACATCAGCCCATACCACCTCAGTGGATGAGTCCTTGTCAATTTTTTTTCAGCCACCATTATGCTGTCCTTGACTAACAAAGCCACATCTTTTACCACCTTCTCTGATCTTAATGATCTTTATGATCCCTTCCTAACCCTGCTCTAACCATGTCTTAGTAAAGGCCACAACATTGAAGTTCCAGGTGCCTATCCATGCTGCAAGCTCACCTACCTTATTCCAGATACTCCTGGCATTGAAGTAGACACACTTCAATCCAGCTTGCTGTCTGCCAGCACACTCCTGTGACCATGAAATCCCGTCCATGTCCTCCTTACTCTCATTCTCCTGTGCACTGGAACTACACCGCAGGTTCCCCTCCCCAGCTGAGCTAGTTTAAACCCAAATAGCACTAGCAAATTTCCTACCCAGGATATTAGTACCCCTTTGGTTCAAGTGAAGACCATCCTGTTTGTAGAGGTCCCACCTTCCCCAGAATGAGCCCCAATTATCCAAATACCTGAAACCTTCCCTCCTGCACCATCCCTGCAGCCACGTATTCAGCTGATAACTCTCCTTGTTCCTCGCCTCACTATCATGTGGCATGGGTAACAAACCAGAGATAACAACTCCATTTGTTCTTACTCTCAGCTTCTACCCTAGCTCCCTGAAATTTTGCTTTACATCCCTATCCCATTTTGTACCTATATCATTAGTACTTACGTGGACCATGACTTGGGGTTGGTCACCCTCTCCTTCAGGGTAAAAACAATGACTGCAATTGCTGGAAACCAGAGTCTAGATTAGAGTGGTGCTGGAAAAGCACAGCAGTTCAGGCAGCATCCGAGGAGCAGTAAAATTGACGTTTCAGGCAAAAGCCCTTCATCAGGAATACAGGCAGAGAGCCTGAAGGGTGGAGAGATAAGTGAGAGGAGGGTGGGGGTGGGGAGAAAGTAGCATAGAGTACAATAGGTGAATGGGGGAGGATGGAGTGGATAGGTGGAAAAGAAGATAGGCAGGTAGGACAAGTCATGGGGGACTTCAACAGTTTCCTCATTTCCCCTTCCCCCACCTCACACTAGTTCCAAACTTCCAGTTCAGCACTGTCCCCATGACTTGTCCTACCTGCCTATCTTCTTTTCCACCTATCCACTCCCCCCTCTCCTCCCTGACCTATCACATTCATCCCCTCCCCCACTCACCTATTGCACTCTATGCTACTTTCTCCCCACCCCCAACCTCCTCTCATTTATCTCTCCACCCTTCAGGCTCTCTGCCTGTATTCCTGATGAAGGGCTTTTGCCCGAAACATCGATTTTACTGCTCCTCGGATGCTGCCTGAACTGCTGTGCTTTTCCAACACCACTCTAATCTACACCTTCTCCTTCAGGACCACAAAGACACAATCTGAGACATCATGGACCCTGGCCGCTGGGAGGCAACATACTAACTGTGAGTCTCTTTCGTTCCCAACAAACCTTCTATCTGACCCTCTCACTATTGAGTCCCCAATGACTAACACTCTCTTCCTTTCTCTCCCCTCCTTCCC
This sequence comes from Hemiscyllium ocellatum, assembly GCF_020745735.1. Classification (NCBI taxonomy): domain Eukaryota; kingdom Metazoa; phylum Chordata; class Chondrichthyes; order Orectolobiformes; family Hemiscylliidae; genus Hemiscyllium; species Hemiscyllium ocellatum. Next base: position 37,339,860 of record NC_083413.1, read on the forward strand.
TTCTGTGCAACAGAGACAGACTCTGTGCCAGAGACCTGTACCTCAGTGCATCCCTGGTAAGTAATCCCCCCCAACAGTAAGCAAAATGGTATACTTGTTTTTCAGGGGAACGACCACAGGGTATCCCTGTACTGCCCCTTGTAACAGTTACCCAGCTTTCTTTGTGTCTAAGAGTAATTACTTCCCTGTAACTCTTCCCTATCACAGACTCTGCCTCCCAAATGATACGAAGTTCATCCAGCTCTCGCTCCAGTTCCCTAACATGGTCTTGGAGGAGAAAGAGTTGGGTGCACTTCCTGCAGATGTGCTTGGATGGGACATTAGGCATCCCTTACCTCCAACATCATTCAGGAGGAACATTCATCTCCTTGCACTGCCAACCCTGCTAGTCCCTTATCAGAAAATTAAAATAAAAAAGAAGAGAAGCTTACCTGGTGTGTCCCTGGTTTTTAAGGTTAGAGGAGGAGGTTGGGTGGGAGGCCCTACAACAGTATGGTCTCAGGTTTCGAACATACTCACCTAAAGTGCTGAGGGGAAAAAGAAAAGTCCCTCGTTCCCAGAAACCTCTGCTCTCTGTGGTGCTGCTGCTGCCGACGTGTGAGGTAAGCTTTTAAAATTTTAGTGACTCAACTTTCCTGACAAGCTCCTGGTCCAAGCTCCCACTCTTCCTGCTGCTGGTAACTGAAAAGTCATTTATAGAAATGACAGAAAGCAGTGAACCTAGCACCCATCCTAGCAGTATACCACTGGTTACAGGCCTCCAGTCTGATAAACAACTCTCCAACACCACCCTCTGTCTCTTACCTTCTGGCCAATTTTGTATCCAATTGGCTAGTTCCTTCTGGATTCCATATGATCTAACCTTGCTAACTAGTCTACCATGCGGAACCTTGCTGAATGCCTTTCTGAAATCCATATAGACAATGTCTACTGTTCTGTTTTCATCAATTTTCTTTGTCACTTCTTCAAGAAACTGAGGCAAGTTAGTGAAACAGGATTTCTCACGCACAACGCTATGTTGATTCTCCCTGATCAGTCCCTGCCTTTCCAAATACAAATATGTCCTGTCCCTCAGAATTCTTTCCAACATATCCAAGACTGATGTCAGGCTCACCGGTCTTTGGTTCCCTTGCTTTTTCTCATTCCATTTTAAATAATGGCACCACATTAGCTAACCTCCAATCTTCTGGCAGCTCATATAAGGCTTTCGATAATACAAATACCAGCAGGGGACCCAGCAATCTCGTCCCTAGCTTCCCACAAAGATCTGGGATATCCCTGATCAGATCCCAGGAACATACGCGTTTTAAGACATCCAGCACCTAATATCAAGATATTACTATTTATTTTCCCAAGTTCTCTAGCTTCCATATCCTTCTCCATGATAAATACTAGCTCAAAGTATTCACTTAGACTCTCACCCATCTCCTGTAGTTCCACAGATTGATGGCCTTGTTGATCTTTAAGAGGCCTAGCTACTCTTTTGTCCTTAGAGTATTAGTACAATCTCTTTGAATTCTTCTTAGCCCTCTTTGCCAAAGCTATCTCATGTCCCCTTTTTGCCCTCCTGATTTCCATCTGAAATATACTCCTACTGCCCTGATATTCCTCTAGGGATTCACTGGATCACAGCTGTCTGTATCAGATATATGCCTCCTTTTTCTTGAACGGAACCACAATTTCTCTCATCATCCAGCATTCCCTACACCCGTCAGCCTTGCCATCCCTACTAACTGGAACATACTGTCTATGAACTCTCATTATTTTACTTTTAAAGGCCTCCTACTTTCCAGCCATTCCTTTAGTTATTTGCAAATAACCTCTCCCAATCAACTTTTGAAAGTTCTTGCCTAATACAGGTACGCAATCCTTTATCCCAAACCCTCCAGGCCAGCTGGTTTTCAAAATTGTTTGGATTTCAGATAAAGGATTGTGTACCTGAACAATCAAAAATGGCCTTAATCCAATTTAGAACTTAAACTTTTAGATCAGGCATGACAAAGACTAAATTCAGAATATTAACATCATTGTCTAACCTACGGGTCAATTAAGAGCAGACAGCATTTTATTAAAATTCTCCAAGAGTGTATTAAATCCAAGATTGTGCCAGGTTTCATTTTAAAATGTACTGATAAAGCTGAAGTGAGACACAGTCCCAACAATTGAATGGGCTATTACGTGAGATGACATTGAATTTACGTTATCCCTTTGTCTAATGAGCGCAAATTTATTTCCTGATTTGATCCCTCTGTGCCACTATGTTATTTTAAGTAATGCAGCACCATAAACAATGCTCATTTAAAACATTCCCACTTAAGCTGAGGTGGCTTGGTAACACAATTAATGATGCTGGTAAATGTATAGTAAATCTTTCTGACTATGTACTGTCAGAAAGCAAGGTTGCACATAGTTTTGATTTTGTTGTGCCTTCAACCCACAGAGATCCTGAAGGATTTTGAATTCAATTCCCAGCTATCCTGCCACATGCCAGTGCCCAAGGAAGACAGTAACTCTTCACTCTGAAGATGTGCCTAGATGATCTAGCACACATATGTTGCAGGATTATGAAGGACATGTTCAATTTTCACATAGAACAAAGAACAAAGAAAATTTGCAGCCCAGGAACAGGCCCTTTGGCCTTCCAAGCCTGAGCTGATCCAAATCTACTGTCTAAATCTGTCACCCAATTCCTAAGTATCTGTATCCTTCTGTTCCCCACCTACTCATGCATCTGTCCAGATGCATTTTAAATGAATCTACTGTGCCTGCCTCTACTACCTCTGCTGGTAACGCGTTCCAGGCACCTACCACCCTCTGTGTAAAGTACTTGCCACGTGTATCCCCCTTAAACCTTCCACCTCTCACCTTGAAAGCATGATCTCTCGTTATTGAATCCTTCACCCTGGGAAAAAGCTTGTCTCTATCCACCCTATCTATACCCCTCAATCAGGTCCCCTCCTCAATCTCCTTTTCTCTAATGAAAACAATCCTAACCTACTCAACCTCTCTTCATAGCTGGCACCTGCCACACCAGGCAACATCCTCATAAACCTTCTCTGCACCCTTTCCAAAGCATCCACATCCTTTTGGTAATGTGGCGACCAGAACTGTACACAGTACTCTAAATGCGGCCAAACCAATGTCTTGTACAATTTTAGCATGACTTGCCAGCTCTTATATTCAATACCCCGTCCAATGAAGGCAAGCATATTATATGCCTTCTTGACCATTCTATCCACCTGTGCAGCAACCTTCAGGGTACAATGGACTTGCACTCCCAAATCTTTCTGTCCATCAACTTTTCCCAAGGCTCTTCCATTCATTGTATAATTTGCTCGAGAATTAGACTTGCCTAAATGCACCATCTTACGTTTGGCTAGATTGAACTCCGTCTGTCACTTTTCCGCCCAACTCTCCATTCTATCCATATCCTCCTGTATCCTTTGACAGTCCCTTATGCTTTCTGCTACTTCATTAATCTTCGTGTTATCTGCAAACTTGCTGATCATACAACAGTGTCCTCTTCCAGATCATTTATGTATATCACAAACAACAGTGGCCCCACCACTGGTCACCTTTCTCAATTTCGAGAGACTCCCTTCAACTACTACTCTCTGTCTCCTGTTGCTCAACTAGTTCTTTATCCACCTAGCTAAAACACCATGAGACTTCATTTTCTCTGTTAGTTTACCATGGGGATCCTTATCAAACGCCTTACTGAAGTCCATGTATATGACATCAACAGCCCTTCCTTCATCTATCAACTTGATCACTTCCTCAAAGAACTCTATTAAGTTGGTAAGGCACGATTCCGCACCTCCCCCCCCCCCCCCACCCACAAAACTATGTTGCCTATCATTGATAAGCCCATTCTTTTCTAAATATAAATAGATCCTATCCCTCAGTACCTTCTCCAGCAACTTTCCCACCACTGATGTCAGACTCACTGGTCTGTAGTTACCCGAAATATCCCTATTAACCTTCTTGTACAGGGGGACAACATGAGCAATCTTCCAGTCCTCTGGTACCTCACCTGTGTTTAAGGATGCCACAAAGAAATCTGTCAGTGCCCCAACTATTTCCTCTCTCGCCTCCCTCAGCAACCTGGGATAGATCCCATCAGTCCTGGGGATTTGTCCACCTTAATATCCTCTAGCCAACCCAATACATCTTCCCTACTTATGTCACCATGATCCAGACTAATCAAATTTCAATTCTAATTTCAACATTCATCATGTTCCTCTCCTCAGTGAACACTGATGCAAAGTAATCATTCAGAATCTCACTCATTCTCTCAGGTTTGACACACAACCTTCCTTTATTATCCCTTAGTGAACCAATCCTTTCTCTAGTTATCCACTTGCTTCCTATATAAGAATAAAATGCTTTGGGATTTTCCTTAATTCTGCTCGCTAAAGCAATTTCATGACTTCTTTTAGCCCGCTTGATTCCTCATTTAAGACAGGTCCTACTCTTCCAATATTCCTCCAGGGCCCATTCTGTTCTTAGCAGCCTAGACCTTATATACGCTTCCCTTTCCCTCTTGGCTAGTCATACAATTTCTTCTGTCATCCATGGTTCACGAACATGAAAATCTGGTAGCTCAGCAACTTATGCAGGTGAGTTGAGTTTTAATGACACTGTGTCTGACCAAAGAGATGGTGTTACCACGGGATTCCAATGAGGCTCAGTGCTGGGAAATATCGTTGTTAGGTTCTGAGAGAAACAAGTCTTTGATGGAATGACACCTAACCACCTATTCCTCACATCCTTCCGCTATGTAGATGGTATGTTTATTGTATTCGAGTTTGCAGCTGCAAGAAAGAATTTCCTTACATGTCTCTATCAGCTCCATTTGTACTTAAATTAATTTTCAAAATAGAGCAGTCAATTGAGCTGCCTTTCCTAGTTGAGGAAGCAGCCAGCAGGTTCCCTATTACAGATCTCTCTTCTCTGGTCATTTTGATACTTTCCAATCAACCTGTTCAGAAATGTTACTACATACTTCTGCAGAGGTGGGACTTGAACTCAGGTCTCCTAGCTCAAATGTTGAGACACTACCACTGTACCACAAGAGCCCCCATTGATCGGTATATACTTTGGTATTCCTCTGCTCCATATGCGATGAGGTTAGCCAATCAGAAACCTTTTTAAGTAGTACCTGAGCCATTTGTTCATCATGCAAACCTAACATTGAAATTGGGAGCATCAAAGCCACCTCTTGGGATAACAATGACACTGATCAGATCATTTCTGACTAAAATTAGCACAAATTCATGGATAGCCATAAGGTTTTTGGTCCTGAAAGGTGCCCAGTTTATGCCAGATTAGAGATAAGGTAGCTCGAATTTTAAGCAACAGAAGAACCAAATTGTTTCACCCTCCTACTACGCAGTAATTTTCACAACTCATAGGGGATAGCTAAATAGACATTGCACTTGTAATTTAGTATACTGGCACTGAAATTCATTTTTATCAGATCTGAAAATCATATATCCCAAAGACTTGAATCAAACAGCATATCCATTTGGTTATTCACAAAAAGCATGGCATTTACTTACTCATCTTGACCACAGTTGCAAAACATACAAGAACAAATATGTCCTGATGATCAAAATGCAGTGATGGGTCCCAAAGGGCAATTACCAAAAGTGACTACTAAAGTCAACAACTTACCAGGAGGGACAAGTCAGCAGAAAAAGTTTAATTCTATAATTGAAGACCACTTTGAAATATAACAAGTAGTCAGGAAGGTTGAGTATAAAAACATACAGTAAGAGAGCACAATGTAAGCTCAGACACTGACTCTGGGAAAGAATGTGTCCCCAGAGAGTGATCGTGAATTTTGAAAGAAATCTATTTCATGGTGGGGATGGAGGTGGGGGGCAACATTAACAGTCCAGGGACCAATGGAAGGCAAGATAGATGGCATAGCTTTACAAGATAGAATAGATTGGAGAGCCAGCAGGAGCAGGAGTCTTCGATCGGGATATCAGGAGAATAGCTCTGGATCTCAAAGGTTTCAGATATGTCACCTATATCCCCTCAGTGTCTAAGTAACCAAAAGCTGCATCTTATGGTTTTTTGGCTGTGATATTTTTCAGACTTTCACAAAGGATTTCTCTTGTGAGGCCAAGTGAGACTTCTCACTGAATTCTTACCTTGTTAAAACTTACCAGGCTCGATGGCACCCACTTGTCTGAATTTACCCCAATTCTACCTAAAACAATTTCCTATAGTCAGGACATCCCAGAATGGACCAGCATTCCTGGTGCTACTGCCTATTTAAAAGGCCATTGTGCACCCAGACAACACAGATCCAGAGCTGCCTTCCACAGCTCCTCACATTTGTGAGGGACATAGCAGAGAAGGGAAAATTGCTGCTCTACTTTGTCAGCACAGTCCTGGAGGTCTTGGCAGAGGGAGCAGTGCAAAGGAGGGCTGACCTCTTACCCACTCTATCATTGTTACAAGTTTACAGATGGTACAAAGAGATATAGAGTTGAAGAGGCGGGGAGGCTACAGAAGGATTTGAATAGGTTAGGAGAGTGGGCAACGAAATGGCAGATGGAGTAAAATGTGGGAAAGTGTGAGCTCATGCACAGGAAAAATTTCTGGCTGTAACAGCTGTTCCTTTTTTGGGGTATTTCAGCTGTTGGAGGTGATTTCCTTGAATTCCAGGAGCAGCGATTACTGTTTTATATGCTGTTGCATCGTTTTGGAATTTCGGAGAAAAGAAAGTCAAAACAACAGCAGTTTGGCAGCACGATGACACAGTGGTTAGCACTGCTGCCTCACAGCGCCAGAGACGCGGGTTCAAATCCCGACTCAGGTGACTGACTGTGTAGAGTTTGCATATTCTTTGCAAGGGTTTCCTCCGCGTGCTCCGGTTTCCTCCCACAGTCCAAAAATGTGCAGGTCAGGTGAATTGGCCATGCTAAATTGCCCATAGTGTTAGATGAAGGGGTAAATGTAGGGGTATGGGTGGGTTGTGCGTCAGTGTGGACTTGTTGGGCCGAAGGGCCTGTTTGCACACTGTGAGTAATCTAAGTTACAGCACTTTTAAGAAGGGAGAGGAACAGACAAAGGAAGCACATGGTGAGACTTGTGCAGGAGAGAGAGAGAGAGAGAGAGAAAAAAACTCACATTGCTAATTGACAGAGCACTGAACCTGCACAGTTACGGCCTTTGCTGTTTTGAATTTATGTATCGCTGAACATCGGAGTGCGTTTAGGAAAATTAACAAACAGTGAAATTCACAACTGATCTTGGAGGAACCTGCTTGGAAGAGGTTACAGCACAGAGACAAATAAATGGATATTTTAAGTGTAGCCTTGCAGTAAGTCTGCAGTAGCGAGTTGAGTGGGTTCTTTGTTGATTATATTCCTTATTGAGATAAGTCTCTTGAGTAAACTTAAAATATAAGCCATAAGTATTAAGTTAGCCTGGAGCAGTGCTTTGTAGAGGAATAAGACTGTGCTATTTTCTGGGTCTGCAGATTGAAAGAAACAAAAATGGCCTTCAGCAGAGTGATATGCTCTTCTTGTTGGATGTGGGAGTTTAGGGAGAGTTTACGGGGTTACTTTGGATTATATCTGCAAAAACTGCCATAGGTTGTGAATCCTATCAGGTTGAATGGATCAGTTGGAGAGACAGTTAGAGGCAATGAGGAATTTAAAGAGCAAGGAGATGTGATGGATGGGAGTTATAGGAAAGGGGAGAAGTCACAGATACAGTCACATAGATAAGTTAACTCCAGGAAAGGTAAGAGAGGTAGGCAGGTACTGCAGGAGTCTTGTGGCTATCCCCATTTCAAATAAATATGCTGCTTTGGAAAATTAGGGGGTGATGGATTTTGAGGGGAACATAGCACAAACAGCTGGTCTCTGGTATTGAGATTAGCTCTAACGCAATGAGGGGTACGTGGGGTTCCAAGAGATGGATTGTGTTAGGGAACTCTCTAGTCCGAGGTACAGACAGAAGTTTCTGTGGCCAGCAGTGAAAAGTCAGAATGATATGTTGCTTCCCTGATGCCTGGATTAAGGATGTCTCAGAGAGGATGCAGAATGTTCTCAAGGGGGAAAGGGAACAGCAGGAGGACATTGTACATATTGCAACCAACGACCTAGGAAGGGAAAAGGTCGAGATTCTGAAGGGAGATTAGAGAGAGTTAGGCAGGAATTTAAAAAGGAGGTCCTCGACAGTAGTAATATCTGGATTGCTCCCAGTGCTATGAGCTAGTGAGGGCAGGAATAGAAGGATAGAGCAGATGAATACATGCTGGTGTATGGGAGAAGGATTCACACTTTTGGATCATTGGAAGCTCTTTTGCAGTAAAAGTGACCTGTACAAGAAGGACGGATTGCACCTGAATTGGAAGGGGACTAATATACTGGCAGGGAGATTTGCTGCAGCTGCTCAGGAGGATTTAAACTAGTAAGGTGGGGGGTGGGGAGGGGTTAGTGGTGGGACCCAAGGAGACAGTGAGGAAAGATATCAGAGACTGGTATAGTTGAGAACAAAGGCATGTCAAACAGTCAGGTCAGGCAGGGTCCAAGCAGAAAACAAGGTAGGACTTACCAATTACACTGCATTTATTTCAATGCAAGAGGCCTAACAGGGAAGGCAGGATATGGTTAAGAACAAGGGACTGGGATATCATAGCAATTACAGAACCGTGGCTCAGGGATGGACAGGACTGGCAGCCTAACGTTCCAGGATACAAGTGCTACAGGAAGGACAGAAAGGGAGGCAAGAGAGGAGGGGGAGTGGCATTTTGGTAAGGGAGAGTATTACAGCTGTACTGAGGGAGGATATTCCTGGAAAAATATCCAGGGAAGTTATTTGGGTGGAACTGAGAAATAAGAAAGGGATGATCACCTTATTGGGATTGTATTATAGACCCCTAATAGTCAGGGGGAAAATGAGAAACAATCTTGTAAGGAGATCTTAGCTATCTGTCAGAATAATAAGGTGGTTATGGTTGGGGATTTTAACTTTCCAAACATAGACTGGAACTGCCACAGTGTTAAGGGTTTAGATGGAGAGGAATTTGTTGAGTACAAGACAATTTTCTGATTCAGTATGTGGATGTATCCACGAGAGAAGGTGCAAAACTTGACCTACTCTTGGGAAATAAGGCAGGGCAGGTGACTGAGGTGTCAGTGGGGGAGCACTTTGGGGCCAGCGACCATAATTCTATGGTTTAAAATAGAGATGGAAAAGGATAGACCGGATGTAAAAGTTGAAGTTCTAAATTGGAGGAAGGCTAATTCTTAGGCAAGAACTTTCAAAAGCTGATTGGGGGCAGATGCTCGCAGGTAAAGGGACGGCTGGAAAATGGGAAGCCTTCAGTAGTGAGATAATGAGAGTCCAGAGAAAGGAAAGACTGGTAGTGAAAGGGAATGCTGGATGACTAAAGAAATTGAGGGTTTGGTTAAGAAAGGGAAGGAAGCATATGTCAGGTATAGTCAGGATAGATTGAGTGAATCATTAGTAGAGTATAAAGGTAGTAGGAGTATAATTAAGAGGGAAATCAGGAGGGCAAAAAGGGGACATGAGATAGTTTTGGCAAATAGAGTTAAGGAGAATCCTAAGGGTTTTTATAAATACACAAAGGAAAAAAGATCAGCAAGGTGGCCTTTGTGTGGAGCTGCAGGAGATGGGGGAAGATACTAAACGGGTATTTTGCATCAGTGTTTACTGTGCAGAAGGACATCGAAGATATAAAATGTGGACATAGACAGTGAGATCTTGAAAAATGTCCATATTACAGAGGAAGAAGTGCTGGATGTCTTGAAACGCATAAAAAGGAATAAATCCCCAGGATCTCATCAGGTGTACCCTAGAACTCAGTGGGAAGCTAGGTAAGTGATTGCTGGGACCCTTACTGAGATATTTGTATCATCGATAGTCACAGATGAGGTGCCGGAGGATTGGAGGTTGGCTAACATGGTTCCACTGTTTAAGATGGTAAGGACAAGCCAGGGAACTATATACCAGAGAGCCTGACGTCGGTGGTGGGCAAGTTGTTGGAGGGAATCCTGAGGGACAGGATGTATATGTATTTTGGAAAGGCAAGGACAGATTAGAGATAGTCAACATGGCTTTGTCTGTGGGAAATCATGTCTCACAAACTTGATTTGAGTTTTTTGAAGAAGTAACAAAGAGGATTGATGAGGGCAGAGCGGTGGATGTGATCTACATGGACTTCAGTAAGGTGTTCGACAAGGTTCTCCATGGGAGACTGTTAGCAAGGCTAAATTTCATTTAGCCATTTGGAGAAACTAGCCATTTGGATACAGAACTGGCTCAAAGATAGAAGACAGAGTGTGGTGGTGGAGGGTTATTCTTCAGACTGGAGGCCTGTGACCAGTGGAGTGCCACAAAGATTGGTCCACTACTTTTCATCATTTATATAAATGATTGGGATGCAAGCAGAAGAGGTATAGTTAGTAAGTTTGCAGATGACACCAAAATTGGAGGTGTAGTGGACAGTGAAGAAGGTTACCTCAGTTTACAAAAGGATTTTGAACAGATGGGCCAATGGGCTGAGAAGTGGCAGATGGGGTTTAATTTAGATAATTGTGAGATGCTGCATTTTAGGAAAGCAAATCTTAGCTGGATTTATACACTTAATGGTCAGGTCCTAGGGAGTGTTGTTGAACAAAGAGACCTGGGAATGCAGGTTCATAGCTCCTTGAAAATGGAGTCGCAGGTAGATAGGATAGTGAAGGTGGCGTTTGGTATGCTTTTCTTTTATTGGTCAGAGTATTGAGTACAGGCGTTGGGAGGTCATGTTGCGGCTGTACAGGACATTGGATAGGCCACTGTTGGAATATTGCGTGCAATTCTGGTCTCCTTCCTATCGGAAGGATGTTGTGAAACTTGAAAGTATTCAGAAAAGATTCACAAGGATGTTGCCAGGGTTGGAGGATTTGAGATGTAAAGAGAGGTTAAATAGGCTAAGGCTGCTTTCCCTGGAGCATTGGAGGCTGAGGGGTGAACTTGTAGAGGTTTATAAAATCATGAGGGGCATGGATAAGATAAATAACAAAGTCTCTTCCCTGGAGTGGGGAGTCTAGAAATGGAGGACTTATGTTTAGGGTGAGAGGGGAAAGATATAAAAGAGACCTAAGGGGCACCTTTTTCACACAGAGGGTGGTACATGTATGGAATGAGCTGCCAGAGGAAGTGATGGAGGTTAGTACAACTGCAACATTTAATAGCCATCTGGATGGATATGTGAATAGAAAGGGTTTGGAGGGATATGGGTCAGGTGCTGGCAGGTGGGACTAGATTGAGTTGGGATACCTGATCAGCATGGACGAGTTGGACAAAAGAGTCTGTTTCCATGCTGTACATCTCTATGACTCTATGACTTTATAATGTCTGAGTGGAGTTTACACATTCTCCCTGTGTCTGTGGGAGTTTCCTCTGGGTGTTTGGGTTTCCAACCACAGTCCAAAGATGTGCTAGTTAGGCAATTGGCCATGACTAAATTGCCTCAGTGCCCACAAATGTGTAGGCTAGGTACATTAGTCAGGGGAAGTGTAGAATAATAGGGTAAGGCAATGGGTCTGAGTTGAATACTTTCCAGAGGGTTGGTGTGGACTTGTTGGGTCAAATGGCCTGTTTCCACAGTGTAGGGATTCGAGAGAGAAAAAAAAAATTTTGTAGCATGTGCAGGCTAATTGGATTACTCATGGGAAATGCGGGGTACAGGGATATGATCGGGGTGTGTTTGTGTGGGATACCCTTCAGGTGGTCAGTGTGGACTTGATGGGCCAAATGACCCGTTTTTGTACTGTAGGGATTCCATGTACACCATGACCTCTGCCTGCCTTCTGCATTGCAGACTTATTCTGTCGGGATTCTTCCCCGCCAATGATAAAGGTCACAGCTGTGCTCCCACTTTCATTTCCCTTCAGACCTACTTTCCACTCATACTAGGAGGAAAACACTCCACAATGGGACAGAAAGAATGCAGACTGGTAGTGGGCTGCCACTCAGCTCATCACTCCTTATGAGGACAAGATCATGAGTCTGAACGCTCCAAGTGCCAAATTGATTACGTCAAGCTCCTGGAATGGTATCGAAGGCTGCCCAGTCTTACTGTGCCATAGCTGGGTGAAGACCATCTCCCTTGGCTTGACTGAGAAACTTCCTAGCTTTGTATCTGTACAGAAAGCTAGCAGTACCGTAAGCCCAGTATCTCGAGTGAGGAACAAGGCTCAAAATGCAAGGAAGACAGGAATGCTATAGGTAGTGTATCCACGTATGCCCAAAGTGAGTAAGTGCTAAGAGACCAAGTGAACAATGTAGAGATATAGCCTGTCTCGCCTATGAGCTGCATTCATGTTCCTGAGTGCACAGTGTCCTTGCTGCAGCATTACAATGATAGCTGCCATTATATCTCAGTGCAACAATGAAGTACAGAATTGCACGAAGTGGATCGAAGATACTGACACACAAAAGGGGAAAAAGGAACAAGTGTAGGCTTCTTGGCCCTTCAAGTCAGCTCTGCCATTCAATAAGATCATAGTTGATTTCATTTCAGTCTTAACTGTAGATTCCTGCATATCTCCAATAATTATTCATCCCCTTAGTGATAAAAAAATCTATGTACTTCTACCTTAAAGATATTGAAAGATTCTGCATCCATTGTCTGTTGAGGAAGGGAATTCCAAAGACTACCAACTCATGAGATTTTTAAAAAATTTAACATATCGGTCTTAAATTGTCGACCTCTTTATTTTTTAAGCTATGAGCACGAAGATGTGCCAAGAGGTTCCTTAGAGGCTGGCATATGTTGAATGCCAATATCTATGGTCAAAGGATGCATATAGCTGGTCACCATGAAGATGGAGTGTACCTCAAGATGTTGGCACCTAATGTCCAGTATAGAGGTCCTTTGGATCAAGCAGTGAGTTGAATTTGTTAGATATTGATCCAAATTTCCATGTCGAGAATTGTCAACATCTCGTGTGCTCCCAGCAGGTAGGAAGAAAGCTGCATGTTAATGAGGGGCAATTTGAAGTTAACATTAAGAAGCAAAAATCCCCCTTTAGCGGAAACTTGCTGCTACCTGGCAAAGATTTGCCTTGATGCCCGGAACTTAATTTAACAAATGGAATAAATTGCTCTCAACACCGCGATGTGTCTTGCTAGACCTCAGGAGTGATTCTACTAAACTTCTCCCCCATAAAAGAAATAGTGACAGTGTCTACCTACCCACAAATAAACATAGAAGAGATCAAGGAGCCTAGGGACAGGAGTGAGATGGGTGTGGCAGGTTTTCACAATCTAACAGTGAGGAGAAAAGAGTGAGCAGCATTTTTAGGGGAGACACCTATGATGCACACAGGATACATCACAAAGACATACTGCCTCTTCTTTCCTGCCATTCCCACAAGTTATTTTTAAAAACTAATTTTCTGACTCTCAACCACCTGCCCGTACTAACTATTTTATGGAGTGGTTAGCATTTTATTTAGATCAATTGGTTTGTCAATAATCTTAATTGCCTCTTTTTTTGACTACGATGGGCAAGCTGCTGATTTCTGCATCTGCCTAGCTCCTACATTGTGGGGAATGGGTCAGAGGCTGATGGGAAGGTGGTGTGTGCCAGAAACCCATTGTATTTTAAATGCATTCTACCAAAATCACATTGGGTGAAATCCAGGCCCATGTGCTTGTTTCTTTGCTAGCATGGATAACCTTCATCATTTAATTCAACACATAAACCATCCCTGAAATAAATTGATAGAATTTCAATAACAGTCTCTATTCATAGTACATGAAATTGATATTGTTATGAAGACACTTCAGATTTAATCATTTTTGTGGACTTGAACTTGAAGGTTTGTGGATACCATATTATTTTATTAAGAGGTCAATGAAAGAAAATTGAACCTGTTTTTTTAAAAACAGGGCATTTCTTGAAACTCGCGTCGCTTGTGATAACTGCTTATTCACTAATGAACTCCAACTTAGCTGTACAAGTATGAAGCTGCAGCTTTACTCTGGAGATAGTTGGTTTGAATTTTTCGATTGGTAGCCAGCCATAGAAAGGAAAGGAGCTTCTCAGGCCAGCTCTCCTAATGTTGGGAATCCAGTGTGACACTGGCAACCCTGGCTCTATATGATCCTGGATTGTCTCCCGGATGAAGGATCCTCCTGCGAAACCAACTGGTGCTGTGACTCTTGCATTGGGAAAGGTCTGAGAGACATCTGCTTGTGTTGGTGAGACCCATCTTTTGCAGCAGAACAGTAGTCTGACAGGTGAGCATCTCAAGACTTTTGTTTTTGTTGATTTTGCATTTCAAAGATTAAGATTTATTGGCCTGAACTGGCTCGAAATTGAATATCTGAGCAATATCCTTCTCTTCACCCTTTTACCATGTGCACGTGCATAAGCGTTTGTTTTAGGCTATTTAGAGGAGTAACCAATTTGAAACAAGAATATAATGTGTCTTAACCATTTTGAATTGTTTTGTTATAAATCAATAATTTTGTGTTTATTAAGGAAACTTGGTTGATAGATCTTTTCATTTTAAGTCTAACATAGAGAATGCATCCATCAGGAACTGGATAAAAGCATGGTTGAATGTCTGTATCGGGTTTACACATTTTCATGTCTGCATGAGTTTCCACCCAGTCCTAAGGTGGATTAGCTATGGTAAATGTGGGATTATGGAGCTAGGATGGGGTGTGGTGCTGGATACTCTTTGGAGGGTTGGTGCAGACCTGATGGACCAAATGGCCTCAATCTGCTTTGTAAGGATTCTATGATTACATGTACTGTATTTTGTAACCTGTAGAGTGGTGAGACCAAATAAATATATCAATGCATGCCTCTCGTTTTAGTCATGACAATATATAAATAATTTTATCAAACATAATCCATAACTTTACATCATGTCCAGAACAAGAGGTCATAGGTTAAAGGTGAGAAGGAAAAGATTTAAAAGGGACCTAAAGGGCAACGTTTTCATGAGGAAAGTGATGTGTGTGTGAAATGAGCTGCCATAAGAAGTGATGGAGGTTGATAGAATTACGATATTTAAAAGGCATCTGGATAGGTATATGAATAGGAAGGATTTAGAGAGATATGGGCCAAGTGCTGGCAAATGTGACTAGATGAGGTTAGGATATCTGGTCGACATGGACACGTTGAACCATAGGGTCTGATTCCGTGCTATACACCTCTATGTGTGAAGTCCCTCACCCTTAAAAATTTTAGACACCACCAGTACTGTCACATAAAACCCTGACCTACTTCTGCCTTTCTCAGAAGAGTTGATAACAAAAAAAATCCAAACTTACGAATGTTTTAAGAGGAAATTTCAGAGTGAAAAGAGATAACTTCTGGAGAGGCAGAAGAATAAGATAGAAACATGAAGTGAGTTGAAACTTCTGTGAAGGGAATGATTAAACATACTGGATCATAGTATGTTAAATAGTACTTAAATAAATCCTTCAGGATTTAATTATATTTAAATAATAACATTGGAAACATCTGAAATACTATTGTAAATTAATTTGAAGATACTTTTTTTTGAAAGCACAGATGAATTGTGTGATCATGACTTTTGTTTCAGTCTTTTCGCCAGAAATATAAAGTTGAATATTTTCAATGCAACACAGCTTATGGAACAACCACTGAACTAATTAATCACATCATTTTATAGTACATTTTAAATGCAAAGACTTCTAAAAACTTTAGATTTCATAGTTCTGTGTAGCCACAGTGACGACTTATTCATAAACCAAGACTATGAATGTTAAAAGAGAAATAAAACATGTCAGACCAGTTACAGAAAGTCAATTTACACAAGACTACAATGTAGCTATTTACTGGCACTTTTTCATTTTTATAGCTTGGCTTACAATAAAATCGAGATGTTCCATGGTTTGATGCCTTAATTGGTCTTGAGATTTCATTAACTGAAACCTGTCTTTCATTTCCATTACATTTGCAATGTCGTGTAGAAGCCAGAAAGGAACATTAATGCCAGTTTAAGAACAAAATTAGATTTGAGCTTCAAACCAGATTCAATATTACAATCAGCGAGGGCAACTTGAGGTCACAATCAAGAATGAATCGCTCACTCAATTAATGCTTTTCAGATTCAAAGACAAACAACAAATTTATCAACATACTTTAATTTTCCAAGGAACTACACAATGCAAAATAGGTTTTTATACACTTACAAAATACTTCTGGATGAACATCAGCATTTAGTCTCTGCTGAGGGATACATTTCTAATGGGAAAAATATGCTGAGCCTTACATGGTGAACTATCCTTCATTGGTTTATTCATGTTTAGTTATTCTAATAATTTTGATTATCTCTTTACTGTATGTCCTTCAGCTGACAGGATGGGAGAAACCAAGCTTTAAAACTCTCCACTATGCGTGTTGGAGAAGACTAACTGAGAGAATAGGGTCGATACCCTGCTATGATTAACTGATACTCTCCCCTACTTTAAGCCTACACTGCAATCAGCTAACAAACCGCCAGAACTGATAATCTCACCAGCCGCTTAATGGAAAATGGAAGAAAATGATAATGAGAATCAACAGTTCTGTACAGGATATTTGATTTTTGCACTGCCACCAATCACCTTCCCACTAAATAGAGGCAAATTTCTTATTTGATGAGAAAAACAAGTCACATCATAAGCATTTTGTTGTCTCCGAGAAAATAAATTAGTTCTTTATCGTTTCAGTGTCTTCATCAGTACTGATAAAGTCATTCGCAGTCCAGTTGAAAGAATCAGGCGGAGAGGTATACAGATCAGTTTGAATAGTTGGGATTGTACAAGCTTAAAACAAAATAGCATATATAAATTTCCAAAATTTTTTTTTATCTTCTTAAATAGAAAAGAACAATTCAGACACAAAATTAAAACAACTGATACTTGCATCTCAGCAAGTTATAAGCATCAGATTGACATTGTTATCTGAAATATGGCTTAATCATAACCAAAGTGAGTTGTCACTTCAAAGTAGTTGCAATTTACCAGGTTCCTTATTAGAACTGAAGGCAGTCAGATGGATCCTGATCCTGATTTCAGATATAGTTTAGAGAGTCAGTTTGTGTCATCTGAGACCAAACACAGGATATAGCTATGGATCAATTCACATAATGACTGTATTTCCATTGCAATCTCAATATTGTGGAATCAACTTCAAAACTGTGTGAAATTAGCTTTTCCTGAGTCCTCTTATAAACATTAAATTAAGTCCAAACATGGCAAATGTATAATGGTTAAAATAGCTAAAAAAGGACCAAATTTCACTAAGATTTCAAAAGCAACTAAATTTTCCTGTTCAATTTTAGAAGCTGCTGTGTAAATGCCAAACAGCCAACTACCAAATAACAGAGATGCACAGAAAATCTCTCTCTTCCATATACAAGGAAACAAATTTTATGAAGATGGGGTGAAATATCATCGGCAAACACACAAAATGAGTCAGAGCAAATCAAAGGATTAGCAGTATTTTTAGGAAACCATGTTCCTATGAAGCTCAATATTTTCATTCGTCAACATCAGTGCACTAATCTTACCTTGGAGGCACATAGCGATTGCAAAATCCATGGCCCAACTGACCAAAGCCATCAACAATCCAAGCAGTATCAGGAAAATCCAGTCTTCTCCCACTTTTGAGATAAGGAATGTTTGACATCGCACACTGCATACTGTGGGCAAAAGAACAGCAATTATTACACAATATAGTGGATTATTAAATGACAATTCACAATGATTAATTTAATAGGTAACCAACTCGCAAAATGGAATGGGGTCTACATTAATTGTCTACATGTCCAGTAGAAAACAGTTTAATGAACTTCCACATTGTTTTCTCAATACAAATTAAGTGCTAAATTTCTTCATTTTCAAGATACGCATGGTGTTGTGAAAATCTAGTTCGCGGTATGTGTGTTTTTAAATATGAATTATAACTCAGGAATTAAAGCTTTAACTCAGGTTTTACGTTCACTTGCTGAGCTGGAAGGTTTGTTTTTAGACATTTCATCAACATGCTAGGCATCATCATGAGCGAACCTCTGGTGAAACGCTGGTGTTATGTCCCACCTTCTATTTGTGTCTTGGTCTCTTAAGGTGGGTGATATCATTTCCGGTTCTTTTTCTCAGAGGTTAGCAAATGGGGTCCAAATCAATGTGTTTATTGATGGAGTTCTGGTTAGAATGCCAGGCCTCTAGGAATTCCCATGCATGTCCCTGTTTAGCTTGTCCTACGATGGATGTGTTGTCCCAGTTGAAGTGGTGTCCTTCCTCATCTGTGTGCAAGGATACTAGTGATAGTGAGTCATGTCTTTTTGTGGCCAGTTAATGTTCATGTATCCTGGTGGCTAGTTTTCTGCCTGTTTGTCCAATGTAGTATTTGTTACAGTCCTTGCATGGTATTTTGTAAATGACATTTGTTTTGCTGGTGGTTTGTATCAGGTCCTTTAGGTTCATTAGCTTCTGTTTTAGTGTGTTGGTGGGTTTGTGGGCTACCAATGATGCCAAGGGGTCTGAGTAGTCTGGAAATCATTTCAGAGATGTCTTTGATATAAGGCAATGCGGCTAGAGTTTCTGGGCATATTGTGTCTGCTTGTTTGGTTTGTGAAAAATCAGTGGACTGTGTTTATTTGGTACCCGTTCTTCCTGAATACACTGTATAGGTATTTTTCTTCAGCTAGGTAATTGCTAGGTACTGCAGTGTGTTGTGGCTCATTGAAATAATGTCTTGATGAAGCTCAGTTTGTGGGTGTTGTGATGATTGCTCCTGCAGTTACATATTTGGTCTGCATTTGTTGTTTTTCTGTCGACGCTGGTTCGAAGTTCTACATTAACTGTTCATTCTTTGTGACACTAGGAATGGGAATGTGTTGTTGTTGTCATCTTTTGTGAATTTTATGCTAGTAAGGATATTTTTGATGGTGTTATAGATTTCCTCTAATTTGTTCCATTTTGTAATCACGAAGTTATCATTCATGTAGCAAACCCAAAATTTGGGTTGGATAGTGGGGAGAGCTGTTCATTCAAGGCTCTGCATTACTGCTTCTGCTAGGAACCCTGATATTGGTGATCCCATGGTTGTTCCATTGATTTGTTTATAGGTCATGTCATTGAAGGTGAAGTGCATAGTGAGGCACAGGTCTATTAGCTTGAGGATTGGTTGATGAAGTTGGTACTGTCAGGTGTTTGTGTCCTTGGTTCTTCTAGTAGTGCGGTCAGTGTTATTTTGGCCAAGCTAATGTTAATTGATGTGATTAGGGTTGTTACGTCAAAGGAGACAGTTATTTCGTCCTCTTCTATCTTGGTGCCTTTGATGGTGTTCAGGAATTCTTGGGTGGAGTGCATGGAGTGACACGAGTCTTCTACTAGGTATTTCAGTTTTCAGTGGAGTTCCTTAGCTAGTCTATATGCCGGTGTTCCAGGTAGTGAGACTATGGGTTTGAGGAAGGGTCCCTGGTTTGTGTACTTTAGGTAGTTCATTGAAGCCGGGTGTGTTGGATTTGTCCAGTTTCATTTTTTGGAAATCTGTCTTAATTGTCCTGATTACTGCAGCCTTTTCAATGTGGATGTGATACAGTTTTCTCATTGTGGGGCGAGTCTATCGCCACCTATTGGCAAATGTCAATTTTTCCAGCCGTGACTTCACTTTTTCAACGTTCTCATTTCTGTTTAGAATGATTGGTCATGCGTCCTTTGTCTGCAGGTACGATTACAATATTTTTGTCCTTTGAGTCTTTCTAGAGCTTTCCTTTTCGGCTTAGTGGTGTTGCAACTGTCTTTCTGATGGTCTGTGTGGGTATCTTCTGTGAGTCCATTGTCCTTCAGTGTTGATTCTAGTGCTGTTAGGAAGTCCTTTTAGTCCGCGTCTCTGTAGTTGTAATTCAACCCTCTTACTAGGATGGGTTTTTTTCTGTATCTGTTAGTGGTCAGTCTAATAGGCTTTTTTTTATTCAAACCTGTGTTGCCCTTTTTCTTGTAAGGTTAGTTTTTTTTTCATTTTCTGTGTTTGCTGCTGTTTGATGCTTATGGCTCATTCCAGTGAATCCATCCATTCATGGTCTGTTGCGTTATTATATAAAGTTTTTTTGGTGTAAAATTTCCCAATTGTTTTAACTGTAGATGAATAGTGAAATTTGGCTGCAAAAGCTAGTGCATTAACTGTAATATTGATGTCTTCAGAAGAGGTATAGTAGTATTATAGTAACTAAACTTGCCGATAACTTGGAACTGGCAATGTGGTTTAAACATCAAAAAGATTTACATCGAAATTTATACCTTATAGTAGAGTAACAGATTAAGATATTGAACAAAACTGAAAATAAATTGATTAATATTTGCTATGTTTGCAGTCTGAACTCCAATTCCCTCTTCCAGTAAACATTTGCCATTGGATAGTTGCTGATCGTCAATACCAAAACTAGTTTAAGTACAGGTGGATGGCACAGTCCTCACCATTTTGAAAATGACTTGAACAGCACAATAGCAAAAATATGATCTTTATGGATGTACCTTATAACACTGCATTTGTCACACTAGATAGTGGGCAAAAGATTTATTTTTATTTGCAAGAACCAGCCAGAATCCCTTCAATACATTTTATTCGGCAATAACCAACACTGGGAGATTTTTTTCAGTTTACCTACTATAACTGGCACAATATTTAGAACAGAAAAGTATTGCATGACTCCCTATGCAAGACAAGCAACTATGTATAGCACTGCCCTTTACTGAATTAATTATGTGGTGTTGGAGCAAAATTAGTGGTATGGAGGGTTAGAACCCAGAGCCTGAAATGGAAGACAGGGATTTAATGGTGATTCTGTGTCTACACCAGCATCTAGTATTAGCTTACACAATTTACATTTTGTTTGTGACCTATGAAATGCATGCAATACTGATAATATTATTACATCACAGTTATAATTTGTTAGGGAAATAAAATAGGAAAATAATAATGTACATAATATTTCACATCGTGGGAAAACGAATAACTTTTCTGAGACTCCGTTGATCTTATGCAACAGTGGATGGTAAAGTTATGTCTGTTAGAAGCAGACATTAACAAAATTGCTTCTAAAGACTATAGCAAGTAAATCAGTTTTCAACACACAGCCCATGGCTGCACTGGAATAATGCACACATTTAATTTTTTTTTACATTTAATCTTTTTTTTAGATTACTTACATTGTGGAAACAGGCCCTTCGGCCCAACAAGTCCACACCGACTCTCTGAAGAGCAATGCACCCAGACCCATTCCCCTACATTTACCTCTTCACCTAACACTATGGGCAATTTAGCATGGCCAATTCACCTACCCTGCACATTTTTGGACTGTGGGAGGAAACCAGAGCACCTGGAGGAAGCCCAAGCAGACATGGGGAGAATGTGCAAACTCCACACAGACAGTTGCCTGAGGCAGGAACTGAACCCGAGTCTCTACCACTGTGAGGCAGCAGTGCTAACCACTGTGCCACCGTGCAGCCCAAATAGGGGCAAAGCCTTTTATCATGCCAGACAGGTGCACATCCAAATGCATGCATTTCAAACAGGAAGTCCAAGGTTCTGATAAGGTTAGACCAGGTGCCTCATTTTAATATTTCGGTCAGGGTTTTTGAGTCTTGAGTCCTTCACCATGTTGGCAGAAGGCCTTTGCTAAGATTCAGGGATCAAACAAACATGATGCTGGCTGATTACTGCCTGTCAGTGACTCTCAGGATTGTTGCTTTGTTAGAGGTGAACCACAACAAGTGTTTAAGATGCTTGAATGAAGGAGGCAAGAGTAGATTTTCCAGTGAAGACTAATCAATTTAACACCAATGTAAAACAAGTGAAGTCATGTCATTTACATATGTGTGGAGCGTACATCCTGTTTAAGGATGGTCACAAAAGAACACAATTTAATATATACAACATTAGCAATTGCATTTTACTAATTCCTATTAAACCAGTAAAGTTAATAAGTCATAGAGTCATAGAGATGTACAGCATGGAAACAGACCCTTCAGTCCAACCCGTCCATGCCGACCAGATATCCCAACCCAATCTAGTCCCACTTGCCGGCACCCGGCCCACATCCCTCCAAACCCTTCTTCTTCATACGCCCATCCAAATGCCTCTCAATTGTTGCAATTGTACCAGTCTCCATCAAATCCTCTGGCAGCTCATTCCAGGGAAAAGACTTTGTCTATTTATCCTATCCATGCCCCTCATAATTTTGTAAACCTCTATAAGGTCACCCCTCAGCCTCCGATGCTCCAGGGAAAGTAATCGCAGCCTGTTCAGCCTCTCTCTATAGCTCAAATCCTCCAACCCTGGCAACATCCATGTAAATCTTTTCTGAACCCTTTCAAGTTTCACAACATCTTTCCGATTGGAAGGAGACCAGAATTGCATGCAATATTCCAACAGTGGCCTAACCAATGTCCTGTACAGCCGCAACATGATCTCCCAACTCCTGTAGTCAATACTCTGACCAATAAATGAAAGCATACCAAACGTCTTCTTCACTATCCTATCTACCTGCACTCCAAGGTCTCTTTGTTCAGCAACACTCCCTAGGACCTTACCATTAAGTGTATAAGTCCTGCTAAGATTTGCTTTCTCAAAATGCAGCACCTCGCATTTATCTGAATTAACTTTCATCTGCCACTTCTCAGCCCATTGGCCCATCTGGTCCAGCTCCTGTTGTAATCTGAGGTAACCCTCTTCACTGTCCACTACATTTCCAATTTTGGTGTCATCTGCAAACTTACTAACAGTACCTCTTATGCTCGCATCCAAATCATTTATGTAAATGACAAATAGTAGAGGACCCAGCACCGATCCTTGTGGCACTCCACTGGTCACAGGCCTCCAATCTGAAAAACAACCCTCCATCACCACCCTCTGTCTTCTCCCTTTGAGCCAGTTCTGTATCCAAATGGTTAGTTCTCCCTTTATTCCACGAGATCTAACCTTGCTGATCAGTCTCCCATGGGGAACCTTGTCAAACGCCTTACTGAAGTCCATATAGATCACATCTACTGTTCTGCCCTCTTGTGATCAAATTTGTGTCTAGGAAAAATACATTTATCTGTAAAGACAACTGATTGCTGCTCAATTTGGCCATTTTATCCATTACTCAATTGTACCAAATTGGAAATCTACCCACTGCCCAATTCATTAACGCATGACAAACAATTTGAGTGAAAGCAGTAAAACAAAGCCACTATGTATGGTAAATGTATATGGGATGTTCCTTTCTCCAGTGTCTTCAAAACTAATTGATCCCCATGGACCAAGTGTGCAAGATCAGAATAATAGACCTGAAGTCATAAATTAGTAAATTCAAATGGAATTCATTTTCAATTCTTTTGTGAATTGTCTTCAATTTATAAAACATACTTTCATAATTTAATTATCAAATGCAGGCAGCTATTTAATAAATGTAATAGGCAACCTGATTAATAATATGCAGTAATGTCATTATTGAATGCAATCACTGAACTGAATTTAAAAATCCAATGACCAATTTAATAAATTATAAAATTTTGGCACTTATTTAGTGAATTATAGAATTAGCTTTGTCAAGAGTTTTTGAAAGCTGATTAATTTCACAATTACAATTTAATCAGTTAACCACTTTTAATTGTACATTAATTGATGTAATTACTGCATCCAAATCATTCAAGTTTATTTCAAAATTGATGTTAGCATTATTGTCCCAAAAACATCCCTGTTTTCCTGTTTCAGGATTCATATTGTTGATGTCTCTTCAACGTTTGTATTTATTTACATGAAATTATGTAATGACACTCTAAACTGAATCATTTAATGTGAAGAGGCAAAGGTTTTGAACCCTAATATCCAAAAGTGTAAAATCAAAAAGGAATACTGCTAGGCTTTACATTGCCAATGGCAGTGAAACACAAATGCAACATTGCCCAATAGAAATTTCCAGTTTATTACCTACTGCAGCTTTAGGAGTTGTTTTGAGCAAAAAGATTGATTATGGTTTTAGGCAATAATTGCTGCTTGCTGGATATTGACTGGAACGGATTGCAAAGTGAGAAAAGTTGTTCACGTGATGTTGTTGTCAACAGCATGGTAAAGTATTCACAAGCAATCTCAAGTTCCACCGAGTTGAACTGCCTTGTACAAGAGATTCTTGTTTGTGGCATTTTTGGCTGATTATACTTCGAGTTCAATGTCACAAGCTGAACTAGATTTGAAATATTACATGAGCTTACTGTCGGATGCTAACAAGTGCTTGACCAGCAGTATTAAACTCTGTG
Source organism: Hemiscyllium ocellatum (assembly GCF_020745735.1). Lineage (NCBI taxonomy): Eukaryota > Metazoa > Chordata > Chondrichthyes > Orectolobiformes > Hemiscylliidae > Hemiscyllium > Hemiscyllium ocellatum. The sequence goes on from NC_083413.1 coordinate 37,364,169, forward strand.
CCCAATTGTTGTAGAAATGAACAAGACTATCCTATATACTTAAGTAGCAAACGTTTGGGTATTGCTGCTATTTTGCATCACATTTTGGTACTAAATATTATTAGTGTCAAGAATGTAGTGCTGGAAAAGGACAGCAGGTCAGGCAGCATCTGGGGAGCAAGAGAATCAATGTTTCAGGCATAAGCCCTTCATTCCTGCTCCTCAGATGCTGTCTGACCTGCTGCACTTGTCCAGCACTGCACTCTTGACTCTGATCTCCAGCACCTGCAGTCCTCATTTTCTACTAATTATTATTACCTGATCTTGAAACCCAACACTTTACCCACTTGTAAGAAATACTCTGCTAATCTTCCAGCGTAGTGCTATTTCTGTCTGCATACTGATTGTAACTTGAAGATGTCACAAAAAACTACAACAATCATTTAAATCAAGAAAGGAGCCTCTGATATCACAGGACAGAATTAGAAGTATAGATAGGAAGGCCCATAGCTTCAACTTTTTATTCTTTGAAACAGCTCATAAAATTAAATGCCAAGGTAACACACATGACAAATAACATGGAAGCATTAGACAAGCCCAACAAATATGAAACAAAACAAAATCTCAGGTTAAATAGTACTTATTCTGAAGTGTTGGAAGTTACCAGTGAAGACATCTATACAGAAACATTGCAAGGAGCCAAAGGGCAATGGAGAGGCATAAGTCAGAACATAGAAGCCTTTTCCATGCACATGCAGTCGGGCTAGCATCTGGCACCTCTATGCATAACCATGTAATTCTTGTCTTTAGCATGTTTTATTAACTTGTCTGCTAATTTGTTCATAGTCTCTGAGAGTTCCCAATCACATGGGGCCTATACTCCTGGCATCAGTTCTGCTCATGCTATATTTCTTGACCTTGTTAAACTATACTCTTGAACTCGCTTTCTCACACTTTCTGGACTGCTAATATTTGACCTCCCCTTCCTGTTAACAGGATTCCTTTTAACAATATGTGATCCCTTTATAGGACAGGTTTGCTCTCAGACCTATTGACTGAACTTAAACTGTATTTTCGCGCCTTCCATTTCTGTATTTCAGATTCCCAATTGACCAGCCCAAGCCACTGCCCCTCTGGAAAAGATACCATTTCACTGGAGGCATTTCAGAGATAGTTCTCTAGGGCAATCCCTGCTATGGAGGGATTGTGTTATGAATAAAGCTGATTAGATTAGGGCTTTACTCACTGGAATTTAAAAGAATGAGAGGTGATCTCATTGAAACTAGTAGAATTCTGAAGGGGCTTGTTGGGGTAATTACAGAGAGGACACTTCCCCTCATAGGAGAGTCCAGGACCAGAGGGTTTAGTTTCAAAATAAAGGGCACCAATTTAAGTCTGAAATGAGGAAGAATTTCTTCTCTCAGAGGATTGTTCCAAAGACACTCCTTGCAACCGAGGGCAGTGGATCAGAGTTGTTGTGTATATTTAAGGCTGAGATTGAAGATTCTTAATCTGTAAGGAAATCAAAGTGCTATAGGGAAAGACAAGTAGACATAAGGAAAGTCAGATCAGCCATGATCCTATTGAATGCTGGTGCAAGCTCAAAAGGGCTGAATGGCCTATTCCTGTTCCTATTTCTTATGGGCTTCTGGCCTCATCCTGTAGATTCATCCAGCTTTATATTTTTACATTGGCTTTCCCAGCTCAACTTAATAAAATCATATTTCTCCATTGATTAACCCCCATCTAGCAAAAAACTGACTTTTTATATCTATGTTTGGTAATTACAATTTGTAATCCAGATCAAGCATATTCCCAAATCAGGTTGACTCCCAAGCTGTGCAATTATTGTCTTTCCATCTTTACCAATTACCTTACCTGAGCCTCTCCTCTCTTTAAACTCCTCTCTCTCTTACAATGAATCACCTCTGCCTGTTGAAATAGACTTCAAATGGCCTTACCTTATGTCTCAAGGCTCAGCTAAATTCTCCCTGAGATTTAAGTTTTCATTAAAGCCTTTCTATCTATGTATGGTGCGTTCAAATGCTCTGATAAAGTACAGTTAATTGTAGCCCTTGTAATTTCTGACAAAAACTAATTGATTCAAGCTACATCCTATGACCATCTGCAATAATTGTTGTGCATGGACCATCCATCCTGGTGTAAATGATAATTTACACAGTTTGTCTGATGTGCCAAAACTTTATGAACCATTTATCTATTACTGTGTGATTTCTTTCACACAGCCCATTGCTAAAGGACTTTCTGCAGTTATATTTATAATTATTTGCCTCATATTTGCGCACACATCTCTAAATTCAATGTTAGCAAATTCCATCCACCATGTTTCCACCCCCCCCCCCCCCGCCAAATTCGTCAATAGAAATTTTGTTGGTGATCCACATCCACATTTCCATTACATTTTTCATAATTATTTTCTTGTCTTTACTGTAGTATACTATTGACTGGAAAATTCTCATTGCCAGAACCTACAAAATACAAAATAAAAACAAAACAAAATAAAACATGTTTTTCTTTATCACCAATCTTTAAATCCATTGCATTACCCCACTGAAATCTTTTGCTATGAGCATACTTGTTATGGGCTATGATGGTGCCTTTTGGTGTTTCTTACAAATCTCACAAATACAGTTTAAACACAACTGACTTGTTTTGTCTTCTAAATTTCTGCCCGCTGATATCAATAACACTTCTTTCATTTCTTTAGTGCAGGTGGTATGTTCCATTAAAGGAATAAAATATTGTTCTGATTGTGTAAATTGAACATTCACAGATTTTCCAAAAACAGTAACTTTCCAATTTCCTCTGACTAATATTATCTATGCTTCCTTCATTTATGACTTAGGTTAGATTACTTACAGTGTGGAAACAGGCCCTTCGGCCCAACAAGTCCACACCGACCCGCCGAAGTGCAACCCACCCATACCCCTACATTTACCCCTTTTACCTAACACTATGGGCAATTTGAAATGACCAATTCACCTGACCTGCACATCTTTGTGACTGTGGGAGGAAACCGGAGCACCCGGAGGAAACCCACGCAGACACGGGGAGAATGTGCAAACTCCACACAGTCAGTTGCCTGAGTCGGGAATTGAACCCGGATCTCCGAGGCTGTGAGGCAGCAGTGCTAACCACTGTGCCACCGTGCCGACCACATTTCATAACAATGACATTTCACTGGAAAATACATCCATGCTCATAAAATGATAGATTCTGACCAATTTTCAAGAGATAACTGTACTTTACAATGATTTAGTGCGTTGTCATCACAAAATCTCAAACTGGTGGAACTTTCAAATTTCTTAACTTTGTCTTATTGTTCAGAGTCTGGTTAGCATTTTAGCCGGTCTATTCCACACACAATAAACATATGTCCATTGTCTAACACTGCATGTTGATAGATTCTTCCAGTAATGCAATCACCACTGAGCTTCTTGGTTGTTACCAAAAACAACGCCCTTTGTTTAATTGATAATTTTATTTTTCTCTCCGAATCTTTCACTACATATTTAGCTTAGATTACTATATTATAATATAAGACTCCAATCCATGGTGTAAAAGGAACTTCAAATCACATTTGAAACATTGATTGACTAGATGGTGGGCATTTCTGGAGATCATTCTCTCATTGTAAATCCTGAATGCTCTTTTTTCTTCTCAAAATTATTTCTGTCCTTACTTCTCTTAGTTACAGTTCCCCTGTGGGTAATGTTGCCAGGGACTGTACCAATGTGCTCTTGCTGATCTATATTTTCTGTCACATTACCAATCTCTTAATTACCAAACCTGGCACCACTAAACCTGGAGTCTAGGTGCACAACAACACTGCCAGTGAGTCTCTCCTGAAGCATAAGAGAGTAAATGATTGAAAAAGTGTGCAGGAATGGCAAAGGAGGGGAGGTGAATTAAATTGGAGAAACTAGTATCAAATTAGATACAGAAAGATAAACGGAAAGGAAGAAGAAATATTGAATTCAGAGAGAGAGAAAAAAGAGAGAGAGCGTGAGAGAGAGAAAAGAAACAAAGGTTGATATCACTAATTCACTACATGCAGGAAAACAAACTGCATTCCAAATTGTTCACTTTTGAGAGCAATTAAATTTAGCATTGGTCCCTTTGGGACAAGATTGGGAATTTAATAGTGAGAAACAGGGAAATGGCAGAGACTTTGAATATTAGTATTTATATCTGTCTGACTTCACAGAAGACAACGCAGAAAGCAGACCCAGAATAATGTAGGTTTGCGTTTAGTTTTCAAAATTTAGTTGCAGTTTAGATATGTGATGATCAAGCAAATGTGGTATTAAATTATCAGGCTGTCCACCTAGACTCCAGTTGTGGTGTGACCCTCATGGTGCCTTTAACTGTTCACACTTCCTACAGCACTGTCGGCAACAATATTTGAAACATAAACGGACATGAGCAAGTCTAACTCTCAGCACAAAATGCAAGAAGTCTCAATAATTATGATCAATGTAAACATTCGTTATTGGTACGGTAATACCTAGTTTGTACTGAAATCTGTGGGGATTGTACAGTAATAATGAGGTATATGGTTTACATGGTTACTACTTGTACAGTAATGATGTGTGCACAGTTATTTTTCATCAGCTTCTGGGTCCATAAGCAATTAACACGTCAAATGGATTCCAGAGAGGATAATCCTAGAAACATTAAAAATAACTGAATTGGATGCAGCAATGGTCGGGTGAAATTCAACAAGTGGTATGTTGCTCTTTGTTGCAAAATGATTTGAGTACAGAAGAGATATTGCTTAGGGAGTACAGATGGAGTAGTGTATGTAGTTTAGGTCTCCTTGTAAAAGAAGTGATATTCTTACAATAGAGGGAGTGCAACAAAGATTCACCAGAATGAGTCCTGGGACAGCAGGACTTTCCTGTGAGGAGTTTAAGGATACTCAGTGTATATTTTCTAGAGTTTGGAAAAGAGAGAGAGAGAGGATCTCATTAATTCATTTAAATTCTTACAGGCCTCAACAGAAAAGATGTTGTGCCTGACTAGGACACTTGGACCAGGGGACATAGTCTCAGAATATGAGGCAGCCCATTTAGGACAGCCATATGGAGGAATTTCTTCAATCAGGCAGTGGTGAATCTTTGGAATTTCTTTTCTGAGGTGATTCCATCATTATGTTAAAGATAGAGATCAAAACTTTAAAGAAAATTGTGTTATGCAAGGGGATCGACCAAGATCTGGTTGAATGGTGAAGCAGGCATGAGGCACCAAATAGCTTATGTTTGCTTCTGTTTCTTATGTTCCCATGTTCCAAAAGTTCTGAATCCAGATGAACTCAATTACCTTCCTTATATTCAGGTTTCTTGTGATGACAATCTCACACTTCTAAATGGACAATATATTAATAATCTGTCCGAGATACAATAAATTTGAATAAATAAAACATGCCAGGGAATATTTAGTACAATTAACCAAAAAGATCTACATACAATAATCTGTTGATCCTTATATATGTTTGGAAGCTGATACATGTCCAGCATCTCTCTGCAACCTTCACCTTTTCGTAAAACTCACTTATGAAGATCTTTAACGGTTCTCAGGAACTCAAACATCATAAACTACACTTTAACCATGCTAATAAAGGCTGGCTCTGAAAACTCCCATTTGTTTTGATGCATTGCTATTGTTTGTAGTTCAGACACTGTGGTGCCAAGTATATCAAAATTATAATCAAAGACACAGTAACAGCTTTTTACTGCAATCTCAATTATTTCTCAGCCTGAATTACCAAGTAATATCTAGAACACAATGTTGTATAAAGATAAACACTCCGCTTGTATTCATTTATTTTTCAACATCTCATAAATGAAACTAGATTTGAGAAATGTGGCAATCATAATCGGATAATCAAATTCTAGTTTTAATAAGGAAAGCAAGCTCTGCATTTTTGGCTGGTGATTCCAATCATGGATCCTGAAGAAATGCAATGTAACTTACATCTAACTGTGTCCTTGTAGTGGAGGACAGATCGTGCCCCCTTTTCACAGCAGTCAGTTGCCATATTGTGAGTTATATGTCTAACACTACAGACGACCATTTTGACAGCTCCTGTGAAAGGGTAAGTATATGGAGTGTCTGCCAGCACCAACCATCCAGTGATAAATTCTGACTATGGATGCTTACCTCTGAGATGTTTTAAATGCACTTGTGAATACACATGTGCAATATAAAACAGACGTTTGAAAATTTTAAAGTTTCTACTTTAACAGCTTTTTTTAAATTTTCGCCTGTTTCTTCATTCTAGGGTTTTAAAAATATTTTTCTTGCTTTATTTCAATTTATTTCAAAGGTTTCACTACATCAAAGCACATCCCTAGACATCAGCAAAAGCAGCCGAGTATGTTAGGCATGTGTGAGGTTAGAGTGCCAATTAGGAAAGCTGTCAGCTTGATAAGCTGCCAAGTGGGTAGGGTTATACAGTGCCAGGGAGGTTGGGGGGGAGGGGGTTATCTGCTGGGGTGCAAGTTGGGAATGGTGTGAGATTGAGAGTGGTTGCAAAGTGATTGGCTCAGAGAAGAAAAGGAGTGGTTGAGGACTATTGAGGAGGAGGACTGGCAGTGTTGGGTCTTGGAGAGAGGTGTGGTTAAGACATATTGTGCTCCACCAGCAGAAAGGGGATTCCTATCCTCTGAGGTATTGGGGTGGGGGTGGTCTGCCAGGTCATAAGGTGAGGGAAAAGGTGCAGGAACTTGGGGGGGTGGGGGGGTTCCCAGAGGGACAAGCATCTGTTCTGGGGCAGGTCAGGAGTGGAAGAGATGTAAGGAAGATGGAGGGGTCATGCAGGATCTGATGGATTTAACAAGTCTGGAAGAGGTGGACCTGGGGATGAATGATAAGTAAGGGGTCAATTTAATATTTACTGAGGAGCTAAACTAGCTATTTAATAGAAACAAAATCAAAATGCTGGAGAAACTCAGTTAATCTGGCTGCATCAGTGGAGAGAGAAACAGAATTAATATTCTACATCTAAGACTCTTCTTCAGAACTGAAGGGGGTGGAAAATTGTGTTTTTTATGTTTATTTTCAAGATGGAGAGAAAGAGCAAGTAGAACAGTTTGTGACAGTGTCCACAGCAAGCCAATATTGTGAGCAGTTTTGGGTCCCATATCTAAGGAAAAATGTGCCGGCCTTGGAGGGGATCCAGAGGAAGTTTTCAAGGATGATCCCGTGGATGATAACATACCACATGCAGAGTGGTTGATCACTCTGGATTTGTACTCAATGGAGTTTAGAAGGATGGGAGGGGAAATCTGATTGAAACTTATAGAATATTAACAGGCCTGGAATGAGTGAACATGGAGATGTTTCCATTGGCAGGAGAGATTAGGACCTGAAGTGCTTGGCCTCAGAGTGGAGGGATGATCCTTTAGAACTGAGAAGAGGAGAAATTTCTTCAGCCAGAGGGAATCTGTGGAACTCATGGCCTCTATAGCCTTCTGCGGCAAAATCATTGAGTGTACTTAGGGCAGAGATAAATTAGTTCTTGATTCGTTAGGGGATCCATGGTTCCAGGAAGGAGGAGGAGAATGGGGTTGCAAAATGTATCAGTCGTGACAGTATGGCAGAACTAACTGAAATGGACCTAATGTGTCTTCGATCATAAGATGAGGCAAGAGTGATAATGGTGGTAAAGCTGGGACCAAAGCCAGATGACAAGGGGCAAGAGTGGGAGTTTGGGGTGCAGGGAAGAGGAGGGCCAGGGTTTGGTGGTGATGGCATGAATCATTGTAATCCAAATGGAGGCGCAGAGATCATCCTGAGTCTGTTGACTTCAATATCAAGTTAAAGCATCTGAACAGAAAATGGAGCTGTTCCTCCAGCTTGCATTGAATTCATTGGAACATTGTAGCAGGCTTAGAGCAGAAATGTTAAGATGGGAGCAAAATGGCTCAATGAAATAGCAAGATACTGTAAGGACAGGGTGACTCGAATGGGCAGAACAGAGGCATTCTGTAAAGTGATCAATGAGATTGCATTTGGTCTCACCAGTATAGAGGAGACTGCATTGTGAGCAGTGAATAGACCAGATTTAAAAGATAAGTGAAACTCTGCTTCACCTGGCATGTGTATTTGGGCCTTAGATGTGAGAAGGGAAGTGGTGTAAGGGCAAGTGTTACACTTCATGCAATTGCCTGGGAAAGAGCCTTGGGGATAGGGGTAGAAGAAGAATTGCTAGAGTGACAGAGGAGTGGACCAGAATTTCAGGAAGGGAACACTCCCTGCATAATACTGACAGTGGAGGGGAGGAGAAAATATGCAAGATATCGTAACTTGCTAGAGGTGGCAGGAATGGCAAAGGATGTTCCTTTGAATGCAGAGACTGGAAGGTGGAAAGAGGGGCAAGAGGAACATTATCTTTGCTTTGTTAGGGAGGAAATGGGGTGAGGACAGAAGTGCAGCGGACTTGAGGGTCATGTCAACCGCAATGGTGGAAAGAGGGGCTTGTGGGAAAATCCTCTTGCCTTTTCAGCTCCTCTCTCCTCACTATCCAAATCCCAAACATACAATCCAAGCAAAAATAGAGTTTTGCTTGTGTTTCTTTCAAAATGTCTACGGTATTCGGGGCTTAACATTGGGGAATATCTTTGTGGAACAATTCTACACTGTTGTAAAAATGGCTCTGACTTCCAGCTGCTTGCCATTTTAATAAATCATCTTGCCCCATGCTCACACATCTGTCCTGGGCATGCCATTTTCCAGCCCTACTTAACTGTGAAGACATCACATTGGACTTGAAACATTAACTCCATTTCTCTGTCTACAGATGCTGCCAGACACAGTTTCTCTAGCATCTTCTTTTTTCAGATTTCTATGTATTTTGATTTTATTTGGGTCTTGAGTAGTGTAACATTGCCTTGGGGAACTATTAACTGCAGTTAATCCTCTGACAGAAATAGATACACTCAGAGGGTTTCAGGTGCAATAAACTTCCACAGAAGAATCTTCAATTTTCTCGTCAATTCTGCTACATCAGGGATCCTATGGGTTCCTGAAGTGCAACTCCCATCCACTCTGCTAGAAATAAATAGCCTGCCATTGGAAATTCCAAAGTAGACAGGCAGGAGGCTGGAAGAACACAACAAACCAGACAGCATGATGCCATAGGCTCTCTCACTCTCCCGTAATATTACTTTTCAGCTGCTGTTATGCTCAATTTTTCAAATTTCTCATATATTTTATTTAGCTTCCTTATTCTTGCTTTCCATTCTGCAAAACAGTTTTTTCTGGCTTTGCTTTAGAAATAGCATATCTTCTTTTGAAAACAGCAAATCAACCAGCATTGGGTTAAGGCTACTTGACATCATTTTAGATCAATATCTTTTTACTGACTTGAAAAGTAGTTTCTTTAGTGATTCATGGATAGGAACTGGCTTTGTACATCAAAATATTGCAAATTTCCCTCTTGTCTGTTGTGCTTTTTGTGTGGGTAATCAGTACATTTTCCTCACATGTTTCATGCTGGAATGTTCAGTGTGATAAACTTTAAAAAGGGAGCAAGGCTGTAAAATTATTATTGCGTTATGCTCAATTTCAGTCTATTAATTTATCAAAAGAGACACACTCATTGATTTCATTAAAAACATATTTTTATTGGTATTTCTTCATTTTGTTGAACATATCAACTACTCTAGACATGATTGGTGTTTGGCATCTCTAGAATATTAAAGACAGTTACTATAGATATTACAGCATATAAAATTACATCTTATTTCAGCAATTTAAGAGCTGCCAAATGCTCCTCTTCCATTTGCTTACTAAATGTTCTAGACTTTCAAACAAAAACTCAATATCAAAGATAACATTTGCTTCAAAGTTTTGCTTCCTGCAAAGAGATAAATCTGCTTATTGTCCCTGAAACTTGTGGGGAATTTTAATATTCTCTGTAAGATGGTAGAAAGCAAAAAAAAGCACAAAAATCAATTCTGAAGAAAACAAAGGCTGCAATTCAGAGCAAAAAATTCAGCTGAATATACAAGATCTTTATTAGAGCGTTAAACCTGCTATGACACATCTCAAGCACTCAGAGTGAGTGCTGTTAATGAGGAAGTGGGAAAATTGCACAAGAGGTCAATTTCAACACCCAAAATGTGAATCGCAGATGAGTGGGCTCAGGTTGATTTTAAAATACTTTTACGGATATCAATCTTGTGATATTTTAACTTTGTGCCCACAACAGACTGAGGAGGTCACAATCTACCTACTGGCAGCCAAAGATTGGGTATCCTTTGGGCCAATAACACATTTTAGGCAAACAGCAGACAATGACATTCCAAGAGAGGCCTGCAGAAGGCAAGAAGCTGTTATATGGAGTTTGGGGAGTAGTGTAGGAGGCAGTGAGTGTGTAGTAATGGGAGGGCAAGATTGTTGGAGTTAGAGGAACCAGAGAAGTTGCAATGTAACCATCACCTGTTCTGTCTTCAAATTTGTTGCTATCTTGCTGTAAAACTATTATAGTTTTTTTTCCATGGAGGCCCCACTTGATACTGTATCAGGTGCCTCATTACATAATAGAACACCAATTTGTACTTAATTTATGAGACTTTTCTCTGTATGTGGCAAACATTACAACCCTCTGTAAAACGTTGCATGTTAAGATCTAGAATGGTTAGGTTTAGAATAGGTGAGTACCCAACCCAAGTTTTAAGTGAAATCCCTTCCAGTTCACCAGCTAGATTTATGTGTTGATTTGAATTAATGAATGATCAAACACCTCTCTGTTCAAACTAATAAATGGTTGCTAGAGGTTGTAGTTGTAAGTTGGACATTGCAGTTAGGCCTAACTTGGAGCAAACATGTAGGCAACAATCAGCCATCCACATTAAGTTACTGTTAAACACACTGAATCATAGAAACACTGAACAATTGCTGCTTGTTAGAAATGGCCTTGGACACTGAGGAATAACGTTAGTTCTGAGCACGGTCTTCATGTTCAATCATCATCATTTTCCTCTTCCTAATTTCTTTTTCTGTCTTTTTAAATACATATGTCAATTGATTAAGCTATTGCCTTGGCCTCAGTTTTTCAATTAATTAATTGAAATAAGCAAATATCAAAGTAAGTGTTATTTAATGTTAAAAGAACAAAGAAATTTCATGGACTTTAGCTCACGTAACAATAGTTGAAAAACAGCTCTAATTTGACAGTTTGGCTGCTATCCCACATTTATACTGCTGCAGATCCACAAGCAAGTTCAAATATTTTTTCTTTCTTCAATTACTGTTTCTAATTTTAGCTCCTCACTTTTCTGATGACAATGGAGTTGAGTTAATTTATGATTCTTGACAATTTCTACTCCAGTAATCTGAATTGCCTCAAACAAAACTGCCTATCCCCACTTTATGCTTGTTTTTGCTTTTAGTTTTACCGTCTCCCAGTTCCTTTGCCCTGGTACTGAATTCTTGCTTGGGATCATATCCTTTTGAGTCACTGTAATTGTTCACTCAATCATTAAATACTCAATATCTGATAAACATCAACCAAGATATTCTGCTCTTCCGTTAGACAGAGACTGGACAAAGACAACAGATACACACCAGGATGCCTCAAAAGTGCTGACGTACTGATAATTACCCAAGAATTTTAAACATATAAATGGGGAATTAGCTGATTTTTGGAACTCTCCAAAAATAGCTCCACCACTGAGTTGAAGTTGGAGACATAAGAGGATTCCCATTTATTTACCCAGACAATTAGTCAGGATAAGCTAGGGGACTTCAATGTGCTCAAACTCCCAGCTAAATATATAACCGACCTCCTTCACCACCAATCCCCAAACACCCACACTTCCATCCAACACCCTACCGAGCATGTCCAACCAACTTACACCCCCATCCCCCGACCTTCCTCAACACTGCCACATATCGGGGTTAAGGTAGCACATCACCTAGCTTCCAATCTTATCATCCATTCTCCCTACCCACCTGGCACCCCACCTGCCATACTGCCTCACTACCTCTTTGTCAACTTAACTTACACGTTCACCTCTCCTAACCTGGAAGAAGGGGCTTGGGAACTTAGTGATGAATTTTCCCCAATTTCAGGCAAAATGATTTGTCAAGTGAGCTTCAGGTCCAAGGTGACCTTTCTCACGTAATCTGAAGTGAATCACCTCATTATTTGAGCACCCGGGATCAATGGCATCTGCTTCAGGAGTTTGTCATGTCGGGAGCTTCAGGAATCCATGCCACCATATTTAAAGTCCAGCTGCACACTACTTCAGGCATTCCTAACTCAAGCCAGTAGTTACTCAGCACACTGTTGTGTTTGAGCCCCTGCATTCAGGACTCAGCCCAGAAAGGGAAGCTCGTTCTTCAGTTCATTGGTAGGGACATGGAAATGTTGATGGAGGGGTGGTGGAGAGAGTGCAGTGCTGGAAAGGGAGCTATGCAAGCAGACCAAGGCAGCCCAGGCTCAGCTTGCACCCTGGATCAGTACTATGTCCCAGGTGAGAAAAGGTGACCAGCAGGAATCAATGGCTAAGGCAAAAGTGCCACCATCTTCACTCTGCTACCTCACTGTGACAGGATCACCACTTGCTTGGACTCTACCACTTGCACACATCTCTCATCAAGATTCATGGACTACAATACTCACTACTGCATCTATCATGTTCACTTAATGGCTCTCTCACAGCTCCTCCCACCAAACCATCACAAACCACTAGCCTTCCTGCCCCTGCACTTCCTGCTCGCTCACTTGGGACAGCTCACTCATTGTCCTTCTCCTGCATCACCACTAATGTATCTCTCATCCACTTTCACCATAGTCAATCACTCCATTTGTCTCATTGCAGGAAAAATTATCCCTGCCCCTGAGCTGATGTCATCACTGCATCCCAAAAGAAGTAGCTGTAACCTCCAGAGTGGTTGCATTGACCTGCAGAACCAACTGCAGCATGAACACCGGACTCTGGTAAGCCCAAGCTCCTGGCTGACTATGGTCAAACATCTTGGTACTCCTTGGCCCCACTAAGGACTGCTCCCTTTTTATTTTCAAACATGGCCAGACAGTTGAAGAACATGCATTATGTTACTGTGCAAGTTGTTGGCACATGCTATTCTGGTGAAATTGATTGTAGCACAGGGACACTTCAACCACACGGCATCAACATTGACTTCACTAGATTCCTCATCTCCCTCCCCCTACCTCATCCCAGATACAATCCTCTAACTCAGCACCACCCTCTTGACCTGTTCTACCTGTCTATCTTCCTTCCTACCCATCTGCTTTACCTCCTCAGTGGCCTATAACAATTATCTCCCACAAGCATCCACCTATCACCTTCCTACCTGCCTTCCCCACTGCCCCCACTCTCCCCCCCACCCCCAAATTTATCTCTCATCCCCCTTCCCCCTCCACATCCCTGAAATGTCAGCTCTCCTGCTCCCCAGATGCTGCCTGACCTGCTGTGCTTTTCCAGCAGCCCCCTTTTCGACTCTGACTCTACAGCATCAGCAGTCCTCACTTTCTCCTAGTAACACAGTGCTATACAAGATAGTGTCCATCCTTGACTGTCAGTGCTTTGTCTATTTCAAAGTGCTTGTTCTTTCTCCTGTGCTAAAAAAACAATGCAAGTCACAGAGACTGGCAAGCTCCAAGTAAGGGCAGAATATGTGGAAGTCACAAGCTAGAAGATATATCTTGTGGACATGCATGAGCTGGACATGTCCTTGCATACAAAGCAATTTGGCAGAAGCATGCCTGCTATAAGTGCCCCTAAGTTTCCCAATGAAGCCCAGAAGGACTGAAGTGGTCAGAGTGTTGGACCAAGAACAAATATCGTGGTGTGGTGATGCCACAGATTGCTAATGTCCACTTGCAAGGTTGAAGGGTGAAGGAGGATGGTGCATGGAGCATAGAGAGATGTGGGGTGAAGACAGAGGTGGAGGAAGGCCCCCTAGTCCAAGAACTCCCCACATACGTTCGAGACCCTACCCATGCCCTCCACCTCCTCCAAGACTTCCTTTCCCCTGGCCCCCAACACCTCATCTTTACCATGGATATCCAATCCCTCTACACCTCCATCTGCCATGACCAGGGCCTCCAAGCCCTCCATTTCTTCTTCTCCCGACATCCCTGATAGTTCCCGTTCACCGACACTCTCATTCATTTGGCTGAACTGGTCCTCACCCTCAACAATTTCTCCTTCGAATCCTCCCACTTCCTCCAGACCAAAGGGGTAGCCATGGGCACATGTATGGGCCCCAGCTATGCCTGTCTCTTTGTTGGCTATGTAGAACAGTCCATCTTCCATAGTTACACTGGCACCACTCCCTACCTCTTCCTCCGCTACATTGATGACTGCATTGGCGCCACCTCATGCTCCCACGAGGAGGTTGAGCAATTCATCAACTTCACCAACACATTCCACCCTGACCTTAAATTTACCTGGACCATCTCTGACACCTCCCTCCCCTTCCTGGACCTCTCCATCTCCATTAATGACGACTGACTTGACACCGACATTTTTTACAAACCCACTGACTTCCAAAGCTACCTAGATTACACCTCTTCCCACCCTACCTCCTGCAAAAACGCCATCCGTATTCCCAATTCCTCCATCTCCGTCGTACCTGCTCCTGGGAGGACCAGTTCCACCACAGAACACACCAAATGGCCTCCTTCTTTAGAGACCGCAGTTTCCCTTCCCACGTGGTTAAAAGATACCCTCCAATGCATCTCATCCACATCCCGCACCTCCACCCTCAGACCCCACTCCTCCAACCGTAACAAAGACAGAACCCTCCTGGTGCTCACCTTCCACTCTATCAACCTTCGCATAAACCAAATCTGCCATCTCCAAACGGAACCCACCACCAGGGATATGTTTGCCTCCCCACCCCTTTCCACTCTCTGCAAAGACCGTTCACTCCATGACTACCTGGTCAGGTCCACGCCCCCCTACAACCCACCCTCCCGTCCTGGCACCTTCCCCTGCTACCGCAGGAATTGCAAAACCTGCATCCACATCTCCTCCCTCACCTCCATCCAAGGCCCCAAAGGAGTCTTCCACATCCAAAGTTTTACCTGCACATCCACCGATATCATTTATTGTATCCATTGCTCCCGATGCAGTCTCCTCTACATTGGGGAGACTGGACACCTCCTAGCAGAGTGCTTTAGGGAACATCTCTGGGACACCTGCACCAATCAACCACACCGCCCTATGGCCCAACATTTCAAATGCCCCTCCCACTCAGCCGTGGACATGGAGGCCCTGGGCCTCCTTCACCTCCACTCCCTCACCACCTGACGCCTGGAGGAAGAACACCTCATCTTCCATCTTGGAACACTTCAACCCCAGTGCATCAATGTGGACTTCACCAGTTTCCTCATTTCCCCTTCCCCTACCTCACCCCAATTCCAAACTTCCAGCTCAGCACTGTCCCCATGACTTGTCCTACCTGCCTATCTTTTTTTCCAACTATCCACTCCACCCTCCTCTCTGACCTTTCACCTTCATCCCCACCCCCATTCACCCATTGTACTCTTTGCTACCTTCCCCCACCCTCCTCCCTGACCTATCACCTCCATCCCCACCCCCAATTCACCTATTGTACTCGATGCTACTTTCTCCCCACCCCCACCTTCCTCTCATTTATCTCTCCACCCTTCAGGCACTCTGCCTCTATTCCTGATGAAGGGCTTTTGCTTGAGACGTCGATTTTCTTGCTCCTCGGATGCTGCCTGAACTGCTGTGCTTTTCCAGCACCACTCTAATCTAGAATTATTATGGACCAGGCCAGACCCCCTCAAAACATTTCAAGAAAGTAGCCTAGACCCTAACTTTTCTCGTTGTTTTAAGCAGGTGTGAAGTGGGTATTCCAGGAGTGATGCCGTTGGCCCATCCATTTTATTTTAAACAAAAACAAAATTTATTTGCAAGATTACCAAAGGAAACACAAACGAAAGAGAACATAATACACAATAACAACCTATCCGATAAAGCCAACAGATTATCCCAGCTTAATAATGTTGTTCTAAATACTTCCAACAATCCCTACAAACACCCCGGCACAAAAAAATAAAAATACAACACAGGTTCTTAGAAGAAAGATGTCAGAAAGATTCAGCATGAAATATCCAATTCTATGTAGCTGTTTCTTGGACCAGCAGCCTCAAAACTGTCTGCCTACTAAAATCAAATCAAATCAGAGAAAAAACGGAGCTGGGAGAACTGGTCACTTCCCTTTCATTGCACAAATGTTTGTTTTAAACTTGACAGCCTTTTGCCTCAGGCAGTATCTGTTAGTTATAATCAAATTGGCCCAAAAACCCTTCAAACCTAGACCTCTTGGCAACTCTGCATTTATAACCTCTCTGGAAAAAAAGAGCCAAGGACAACATAACCTTATTAAAGGAGCATCATCATCAACTATCCATGTCCCCATTCTTTCTCTGGTACTGTTCTATATGATCTCTCAGTTTTCCATTTCTACATCATCCCAAATCTTAAACTATCTGGAACTGCCTCTTGGATTTCCAGAGTTTGGACAGTAGGATCCTGAAGACTCTAATTTTCTCTGATGTTCTGCAGTAAGATAGCATGATTCCTCAAATATTCAGAATTACTCTGAACAGGTCATTTCTTGTCATACATCATTTAAACTCATGAAAAGGTCCAAGGTGGTAACTCATGGTCATAAAAAAATGACCAACCTACCCCAGCTTATCCTAGAAGGGGAAGATATCTCAAATATTTGAGTTACAGTTGACTGCTGCATGCTGCTAATACATAGTGCCCAATATTAAACATGATTCTTCAAATGGATGCTATTTGCTGGATAATCCTCAGTGTGTGAGGAATTAGGCTGACAATTAATGTAGAATCGTCAGTTCAGCTCACACATTGGTGCAATTATTGTACTGGAAGCTATGTATATTAATATACACAGCCCTGTTCTTTCACAAGAACTGAAATCTGATATCTCTGATCTCGAGCATAGTGGCAGAAGAATGGCAAATTGTAAACATCATGTTGTTGTTCAAAAAAAAGATTACAAGGATAATCCCAGCAACTGTGAATCAATCACTAACTTCAGTACTGGATAATCTTCTAGAAATCAATGATTTGAGATAGAATAAACAACCAATTGAACAACTGCAGGTTAATTAGGGAGAGGTACATGGATTTCTTAAGGGAAGATCATGTTGTACCAATATGGAGTCCTTTGAAGAGGTAACATGAAGGATTGATGAGGGCAAAATCTGGTTTTTTTGCACATGGACTTCCCAATGATGTTAAAGACCATGCCACAGAATAGATTCAATAGGAATGTTAGAATAAAAGGGTTGCTAACAACACAGATACAAAATTGGCTGAGGAATAGGAAATAAAGAGTAATGGTGAATGATCATCTTTTTCAGGCTGGAGTAAGGTTTGTAGAGGTGGTCCCCAGTGGTCAGTATTGGGACACTTGCCTTTCCCAACTTATAGTAATGGTTTAGACCTTGATGTACAAAAGAACAATTGTAAAGTTGCAGATGATAAAAAAATTCCTGGAAACATGGTAAGTTGTGAAAGGGACAGTATAGGACTTCATAGACAAGTTGGTGAAGTGGGCAGATAGTTGGCAGGCTAAGTTCAATTTTGAGAATTTTGAGTTGATACATGTTGGTAGAAAGAAGAGAGAAACAATTTTAAAAAGAAAGAGCACAATGCTAAAGAGTGGTGCAGTAGAAGAGACACCTGGATGTATATGTGCAGAAGTCATTGAAGGTGCAAGGACAGGTGGAGGTAGCAGTTGCTAAAGCATTTAGATCCCAGGCCTTTCAAGTAAGTCAAAACGTGTGGCAGCATCCGAGGAGCAGGAGAGTCAACGTTTCAGGCATTCCTGATGAAGGGCTCATGCCTGAAATGTCAACTCTCCTGCTCCTTGGATGCTGTCTGACCTACTGTGCTTTTCCAGTGCTACATTTTTTCACTCTGACCTTCAGTATCTGCAGTCATCACCTTCTTCTTACAAATGAGCACACAGACTGCAAAAGCAGGGAGGTTATGCTGAACCTTTAAGACCCACGTTGGACCTTTGCTGGAGTATTGTCTACAGATCCAGGTATCATACTTTGGGAAGTATGTGAGTACATTGCAGCGGGTTCAGAGGATGGCAAGAATGGTTCCAAGGACGAGAAATGTCAGTTATGAAGATAGATTGGAGAAGTTGGAATGGTTTCCCTTGGAGAGGGAACAGCGAAGGGAGATTTGATTGAACTTTTTCAAAGCCATGGAAAATTTACATAGTGGACAGGCACCAACTTTTCCTCCTCATAAGAGGATCAAGGAGAAAAAGCTACAGATTTAACTTGAGATGCAAAAGCAATAAATGCAATGTGAGTGGTTCAGGACTGGAAAGCATCGCTTTGAAGAGTTGTGGAGGCAGGTTTAACAGAGGCACTCAACAGAGTATTATTTTCTGTTTAAAACCATCAACAAAGAGTGTTTTGGGGAGAGAGCAGGAGAATGGCATTAAGTCAAGATGCTCAGGGAGCCAATGCAGACATGATGGGTTGAATGGCCTCCTGCTATACCATAACAGATCTGGAATTCTGTTCCAGCAAGTCTATTTTCCCCACAATGTTTTTGTGTCTTGTTAATTGGGAATTGTATCTTTGAAAAAAAATTACAAACCCAATTTAACTTGAGAGATATCAACTTGGCATTGCTATGTACTGCCTGCAGAGACAAAGAATATTTGAATTTATAGACCTTTAAAAAAACAAATGATGTGAAGGCATATTTCTATTCATATGTTCTTTGAACTCTAATTGAACGGTGTTTCCCACGCAGGCCCCACACCTCATGGTAAAGCCTTTAATCAATCAACTTCACTGTGGTATTTTTTTCCCAAAATCCCTTGCCATTATCCTCAGCATCTTCAAAGAAATGTCAGCTGTGGAACATTGGGTAGCACCTTTGCTTCTGAAGGCAAATACTGTGAATTGAATTTGCACTTCAGAGTACTGTGCACTAATGTTTAAGTTAACATTCCAGCTGACCTTCAGATGACGGGTAAAATCAACGACCCCATCTGGTAGACTTCCTGCTTGGTATTATTGGATGCTGGTAAAGAATCTGAATCAGAAACATTAAAGATATGAAATGTTAACCTGCATTCTCTCTTCGTAGTTGCTCCCTGGCCTCCTGAGTATTTCCAGCATATTGATTTTATTTTAGATTTACAGTTCTCACAGTATTTCACTTTTGAAATATTTTATCATGATTGTTTTACTTAATCTGCTACTTGTATTGGCAAGATGGTATTAAAGCATTATTAATGAGGAGCCTGCAGTATAAGAATCTTTACTTCTGGAAAAGAACAAAATGAATAGTAGTTCGAGAATGTAATGAACATTTTCATTTGGCAAATCTAGTTTAAGAAAATGTTTCAGATTTCAAAAGTAAATTTAAATTTACTCTGAATCAGCAAAAACAACTGTGCTCTGGTATGTCACAGACAGATTCATGAACATGATCTTGTTTTGGTACCTTCAGCAACATTTAAATTGGTTCTCATTCATGAATTGTTAACTGTCAAACTGTTCCACAGAATTATTCCGCCTTGCCATTCTAAGCAGAAGTTTATTTTTCAGTTTGATAATATTAGTTCTTGCAGATCTATAGCTGTTACCAACAACATGCAAGAGATTATCTTGAAGTTCACAAAGGGCATTATCAATTCCTGCACCCTGACATCCCTCACTTCCAAAAATACTCAATTGTGAAAAGCACCACAATCCTTGAATTTCTGAGACCCCATGTTAGATGTTTTTGAGCAATTGGAAAGATCCAGTTCTTAGAATGTATACTATTTTCATTCCAGGCTTTCTAATCCATTAATGAAATAATTCAAATATGATATAAAAATTCAATTGCAATTAGTGACATGTTTCCTGATAAAACAGGTGAGAGTACTGAAGTAGGAAATGTTGCTCAAAAAGCAGCACCTCATCTTTAAATTAATCTCTTTACAGCCTCCCTGACTCTACAGTGAGCATAACAATTTTAAGTTGCCTCCTCTGCATTTCCTTTTTCTTTGCTGCTTTTGGTTTTTCTTACATTTTCCTCTGTTACTTTAAATGGCAACTGTACATAATACATAACTTTTGATTCTTAACTAGTCCCATTACCATTCCCTTTGACCTTGCAACTTCAATACTTTTTTTAAAAAAAAATTGTCCTGCCTGCCATCTTATCACAAACATTTCATTTTACTCTTTGTTCCACCACCCCTCTCCAACTTTCCAATCATTGCTTAAAATCTATTTCACCTCTGAGCTTTCTCAGTAACTGAAACACCATCTCTGTTTCGGTCTCCACTGACATGGACTGACCTGCTTAGCATTTCCAAGCTTTAATTTCAGATCTCCACTGCCTGCAGTATTGTGCAGCATTTTCACAGCATTTTAAAATCCAATTATTCTGAACAAAATTGGGCCAACATCAGCTATCATTCATTCAAATATAACCACAAGTGCATGGAAAAAAGTAACTAATAAAACTAAGTCCATTACATTAATTTTGAAATGTTGCAATGTAGACACTGCAGGAACTGCAAGAGCATATTTGGAAGCTACAAAAGAAAATAACTGGATCACAAATCAGCTATTATCCATTTGATATTGCATTGTCATGCTCTGAAGTGCTGAAGAAGAATTAACTATTATACCCTAATCTAACGTTTTTGCAATCTATTATCTTTTTTAACGACATGAAACTTTCCATCTTAGTCATCACCACTAGTCATCACCATTAATTGAAATTAATGGATATTTTAAGATAAGGTTCTGAAAGCAATGCTGGAAGCTTGGTATTTTTGATCATTCCATATTAGCTTGTTTAGGTTTGTTGATTGTATTCTTTCATTCCTAGCTCCAGCTGAGCACTAGCTTATTCTCCATCTCACCTTCTCTCCATTCCTTCAAACTTACTGAATTCTATGGAAAAGCAACAGGAACCTATGCAAACAAAAGTAATATGTCCAAGACTTGAACTTTTCTGGATTGACTGGGGAGCTTATAATTTCCCATTTCTTCATCCCCTTGGAGAAAGAAGTTTCTGACACTGCCTCCGCATCATCATAGAATCCCTACAGTGTGGAAGAAGGCCCATTGAGTCCATACCGACCCTCTGAAGAGCATCCCACCTAGGCCTACACACCTCCTATCCCCTTCCTAGCCCTGCAACCCTGCATTTGCTTTGGTTAATCCAACAAGCCTGTATATTCCTGCACATTATGGGCAACTTAACATGGCCAATCCACCAAACCTACACATCTTTGGACTGTGAGAGGAAATTGGAGTATCTGGTAGAAACTCATGCAGACATGGGAAGAATATGCACATTCCACAAAAACAGTCACCTGAGGGTGGAATTGAACACAGGTTCATAGCGCTGTGTGAGCCACCGTGCCACCCCTGCACTTGCTCATTACTCTTTAATTTGCTCCTTGTTCTGGACTTCTCCATTGTGCCTTGTGATCCATGTATATATCTGGGACACATAGGTGCCACCAAATGATACTGTTGACTTAGGGAAAACCAGCAAGTTGAAAATCCTCGGTGCAATCCCACTGCTTCTATTTATCTACAGGGCAGGTTATTGCTCAAGCAAATGCAAACATAGATGGTAAACTGACTAATGTTACAACCATTCCCTACAGTAGCCTAGAACGAGTTAGAGGCAAAATAGCTGATGGCAGTGACAAACAATGCTTTGCTAACTGTAGCAATTTATTGGAGGCCCTTTCACAGGCATTGATACAATGATATGGCAGCTTCCAAAGGATCCTTTATAAACTGTTCCTCAGAGTTAGAAGAAGAAATTTCCTTAAACATCCATCTCTTTGAGCAAACTTTTGGTCATTTCTTCTCATTGATCCTTTCCTGGTGTGATGCCCAGTTTACAATTGCTTTTCCAGGTGTTGTAGGAATGGAAATTGTATATTTTAATGATTCATGCAGTCAATATTAAATTGTAGCACTTGTGAGACATGGCCAATTTAGTCAGCAATTTAGTAAAATTCTATTTAACAAGGACAAAGAGAAATCCAGTGTCAAAATTGTTACTTAGAGGAGGGCCAGTTTCAGGGAGAGGAGATTGGACCTGGCCCAATTAAACTGAATTGACAGACAAAACTAGAATAGAACAATGGATTTCTTTTAAACAGGTGGTGGTAAGGGTACTTTCGATGTACATTCCAGCAGAAGGAAGGTAGGACAAACAGAATCAGAGCTTTCTAAATGACAAAAAGAGGTAGGGACTAATAATAAGTAAAAGGGTACCTGTGACAGATGTCAGGTTTATAACACAAATTAAAACCAGGCTGAACATAGAAAGTTCACAGTAGAAGCAAGAAAATTAACAATAATGGAAGCAAAGACAGAGGCAGAGGGGCGATATTGGTAGCAAACATAAGAGGCATTCCAAAAGTCTACTATTAGTGTATAAATAGTAGAAAGATCATAAAAGGAAAGATGAGGTTGGTTAGTGATCTAAATGGAGATTCAAATATGGAGGTAAACAGCATAACTCAGGTACTAAGTATGTACTTTGCTTCTGATTTTACCAAGGATGATGATATTTCCAAAGTCATAGTGAAAGAGGATGTAGTTTAGACACTGAATGTGTTAACATGTGTATAGAGGTGGTACTAGAAATGCCAGACATGTTTAAATTGATAAAGTCACCAAGACCAGACACAATATATCCAACAACATTGAGGAAGGTAACAGCTGAAATTGCAGAGGCACTGGCCAACCTTTAGATAGTGGTGTTGCCAGGGAACTGGACAGTTGCAAATAAACCTTTCTAAAAAAATGTCAGAACAAACCCAGCAAATACAGCATAGGCAGGTTAACCTCAATGCTGGGAAAACCTAATCAGGAAAACCTGGACAAGCAACACTTTTCTTCTGAGGGAAGAGAACATTCAGCAATTTTAAAGGGGTTTGAAAATCCTGAGGGCGAATGGGGAGAATTGGTGGAAGGGTCAATAACCAGAGGACCACCACATTAAAGCAAGTGAGAGTAGTACTGGAGGTAAAATTAGATTTTTTTTTAATGGCTAGGATCTGGAACAAATTTCCACTGCATAGTGGGAGTGTGTTCACTGGTGGCTTTCAAAATGGTATTGGGCAATTATCTGAAAACAAAAAAGAATTACATGTCTACATGGAAAGGATAAGGAAATGGGAATCATTGTGTTGTTCTTGCAGAGAGCCAGCATTGATACAACAGACTGAATGTGCTCCTTTCAGGCTGTAACTATTTCATTGTTCTAAATTAGTTACAGCCATAGCTGTAGAATTTCCCAGGGCATATGAAAACTAAATAATTTAGAATTGAACCAAATCCCAGACAAAATACTAAACAGTTTCAGAAGTCCTTCCATGCACCAGCACTGTGAAACCGTTTTCTTTTCTGTTTTTGTTATCTACTATCAGCATTGAACACCCCAAAATGAGTTATAGCTGGGTAAATATACCTCCAACTAAATCCCAGAATTAGATTATATTTCCCACACCAACCATTACTCTAGCATTTCTCAAACAGATTGATGAACTTACAGACATTTTGTATCACATGCTTCTAGGGCCTTTATACAGTTCTTCTTGAGCTTTCTGTCAAAGGCAGATTGAATCAACAGCAATCTGACGTCCACGTTAAACAGGGCAAGGAGGGAGGTGCTGAATCCACCTCCATCTGAACACCCATGGATGGAATCTGATCTACAGTTAAAGATGAACTGAGCCTGACCAACTTGACTGAAATATTCATTGAAATAATATATAGGTTTGCTGAAGGTACGCTTATCAATACTTCTGGAGAGTTCATCAAGTGTCAGGTAATAGACTTGTTAGCAAGAGTGAAGCCCATTGGAGTAAAGAGGATGTATAGATTAGCCATGGGAAAAGGAACAAAGTCGTAGCAAATGACTTTTCATCAGACTGCAAGATAGAATATAGTGAGGTTCCCAAAAGTGGCAAGTTGACAGCTTCAAGGATTGGTATTGGGATCACTGTTTTTTTCTGATATGTATCAATGGCTTGGACTTAGGAATGGGGCCATAATGTCACATTTTTCAGGGTGATTTTGAATCAGAATTTTACAGTACAGAGGAGGCCCAAAACAGCAACCCAGCTAGTCCTATTCTCCAGCCCTCTCTCTAAATTCAGAGGGATGCAAAGCTTGCGAGTAAGGCAAGCAAGTGTGGAGGAATGTAGCGAGCTTCAGGAGCCCATTGACATATTTTAAAGTGAGCACTCACCTAGCAGACAAAATTTATTGCAGAAAATGAAGTAATGCATTTTGGAAGGAAAATGTGGGGAGGAAATGTAAAACTAATAGTACAATTTTAAAGGGAACAAAGGAATAAGGAGAACTGGGGGTGGTAGGAAAGGTTGAAGGCTGTTAAATTAAAGTGGGAGATCCTTGGCTAATAGTCATACAATAAAGAATTGGGACAGTTATTGTAAATATTTATAAACCACAGCTACAGCCTCAGCTCCAAAATAGTTTTCAATGTGGGCACAAGACTTCAAAACATTAAAGATCTTAGAGAAGGTATAGGTAAGATTAATCACAGTGATGCCAAGGATGATCAACTGTAGTTATGTGGAGAGTTTAGAAAAGCTGCAATTGGGTTATTCAACTCTTCTACTCTTAGCATAATGATTTGAGGTTGTGATAGGGTAGTGGGTAGAAATATTTTCATTGCAGAATAGTCAGTAACAGGGGTCACAGACTGGAGATAATTGGTAAACCATTCTTGTTCTGTGTGCCACTGGGTTTAGTTTTCCAAGGATGGGAAATCACACACAGGTTGCTACTACACTCCTTTTGGTTTTAATAGCTTTGCATTTTTGACAGAAGATTCTGATTAGGGCTGCTTCAGAAATGGACAAGCAGAGGAGTGTTTCAGGTCTTAGGAGGAATTCGAGGAGAAAGTGAGGACTGCAGATGCTGGAGATCAGAACTGAAAATGTGTTGCTGGAAAAGCATTGCAGGTCAGGCAGCATCCAAAGAGCAGGGCTCATGACCGAAACGTCGATTCTCCTGCTCTTTGGATGCTGCCTGACCTGCTGCGCTTTTCCAGCAACACATTTTCAGCTTAGGAGGAATTCGCCAGGTCCAGCAGTAGGGGACGTTAAGTTTCAAATCGGGGTGGGGGAGGTATCAGGCAGTGTCAGGTTCTAGAGGCAGGGTAGCGAGGGGTCCAGTCAGGGCAGGGAAGGTGGGAAGCAGGTGTCAGGACTCAAACTATAGCGTGTCACTTAGTGGCAGGGAGGGTAGGTCAGTTTACTAGATACTTGGGAGTTTAGCAGTCTAACTTCTCCTGATTAATTACTTACTTAACTGTACTGGAATATTCCAAACTATTTAAATTGACAGAATCCTTTGCGGGGGGGGGGGAGGATGGGGGCAGGCATTAAAACAATGTTACTATCAGAATCTTCAATTTCCTTAGCAGTTTCCTCACAGTCTGCTACATTGGCAATTCTGCACATTGCCTATGCTCCCATCTCTGCTATAAAAATCATCTGACCATCATAAAATCCGGATATTGGTTTTTGCATTTGATCTACATATGACTTAGAAGCTTTCAGGAGATGGCCACTGTCAAGCCACACCTATTCACTGGTATTAATTTACACAACAGTTTTGTGTATCAAAGCCCCATCATATACAACTCAACAAGACATTGTCAACAACTGCACATCATTCTGAATAATTCCATAAAGCACTGCAGTCGATTACATCTGTTTATATAAGCAAACTTCCTTCACAGCCCATGTTGTTAGAAAGAAAAGCCAAGTGCTCTACAATGCCACTTGCTGGCAGTGTGTATCCATGCAGAACCTTAACTCAATTAGATTTCTTAGGTAAGATGGATCATAAATGAAAAGTAAAACTAGCGACAAATGAATCATCCATCAGGTTCATTTTTAATAGGATAGAAATACATAACATTAGTTAAGAAATGTTTGAAAGTTCAGTAAAAATTAATACAATTTTGGATTGGAATGATAAGCAATGCAACTCATGCAGTAAGGTAAACATTCTGCAGTTTCAGAATCTTTTAAACACCAATGCAACACAGTTTGGTACACTAATTTATCTTTAAAAAATTCTCAAGCATGTTTTAGTAAATAACCACTGAGTTCTGTTCAGAGAGTTTTACTTGTCTTGTAATAGCAACCATAAAGTGGGAATATTTTCTTGATAAAGCAACAATTGCCCATTATCTGTGGTTTCTCGCCAGGCCTAATTCAACAATGAAAATACCAAAATAGAATCAGCTGCTTAGTGTGT
Source organism: Hemiscyllium ocellatum (assembly GCF_020745735.1). Lineage (NCBI taxonomy): Eukaryota > Metazoa > Chordata > Chondrichthyes > Orectolobiformes > Hemiscylliidae > Hemiscyllium > Hemiscyllium ocellatum. The sequence goes on from NC_083413.1 coordinate 37,390,519, forward strand.
TGTGGTGTTGACTCTGCCTCTGGGTAGAAGGTCTGGGTTCAAGTCCCAAAACTCTACAGCTATCTTATAACAAGTTTGAACAGATTGATTAAAAATACCTTTTTTTTTAAATCAGCTGCCATAAAGGACAGAAAGTACACTTATGTAACTGGACATCTGTTGTGCATTCAGATTTTAATGAAAATACATTTGCTTTCTTTCTTGCACTTGGTACTACACCAGACCTTCCTTTTGACTTGTGCTTCTCTTCTGACAATGAACGTGTGATATAGTCGGCCTTAAGGAAAACAAACAGCAGATCATGGAATTTTGAGTCGTTATTAGTGCAAAAAAAAACCCCATCTCTGACTGCCATATCGTCAGCCAAATGGAATCACATTTTTTTTTGTGCGAAGTGCCAGAGGAAGCAATTCCTCGGCTCAGTTTGAAGCCCTTGTATTCCTCTGACAAACACCTCAAACAATTTCCACCGCAAACACGTTTATAATACAAATAGGAACAAGCCGGAGCAGAGAATTCCACTAGGAAGTTTGGATGAGCAAGAGCTGGTTTCAGGGATTAAACACGAGGTAGACAGGCTTGTTAAATATCAGAATGCATCGTCTGAATAATGAAGAATTGTACTTTCAAAAACTCTAGCAGCTGAGGAAGACTATTTCCAATATGCAACATAAGTGAACATATAAATTATAGATGTAAAAATCATAACCTGTGAATATTTTTAAATGACAAAAACTAAAACAAAAGAATATTATTTGTGAGATTTAATAGAACCCTTTATGAAGGATATATAATTATAATGGCTATTCAGTAGATTAAATAAACACTGATAGTGAAAATAGAAATGGTTTCAAAATGATTATTTGAAACTACACAGTACATTTCCATTTAGCTAGAGGTTTAATGACCTGGAATAAATTTTATAATTTGTACCACATACAGTAGGCAGCAGTATTTCTGTCCATGATCTCATCTTGGCTTCTCACAAAGAATTATTTAAAGTCTGATTCCAAGCTAAATCACTATAAAAGTGAAGATGCAGAACTTTGTTTTGAACAAGTAAACTGAATGAACGGGCAACAAGGTGGGTAACAGGAGTCATGAAATTTCCCGATTTGACACATCCAACTCCGGAGAGAGAGCCCACAGGAATAGGGATTTGATTCCCGACAGAGGTGGGAGCTGTTACCTGTGGTCAGTCGACACTAGACGGAAGTTTGGAGGTAACCACAGGGGCCCCAACTTGGTGTCAAGGCAGGCTGGTTAAAGGTCCAGCTCAGTGCTGTAGTACCTAGTACCTGTTACAATAAAACCAGTTCTTACCTCATACATTCACTGATCCCCACATACTTCACCATGTCCCATCTATGCTAACTCATGCCTTCTGCCCACCTCGATGTTCCCTCATATCCTCTAAGCCAAGCTATGCCCTCACCTACCACTCCCCTATGGGTTTTCATACCCTCCATGTCAAGCTGTGGCACTTCTAGGCCAATTCGTCCACCATAAACAACCAATGAACCTTCTGGCAAGAACAGAATATGTTAACTATGTTTCTTTAAAAAGTCATTCACTTGTAACTTGCAACTCTCTTTACAAAATCATCATTTACTACAGACCATTTAAAATGTCAATTATCCAAAACCTGCTGTATCTTGTGTAAATAAACACAGTTGTTTCAAATTCCAATGGTTACATAGGTTCTGAATAAATTCTTACTGTGCATTCTTGACCGAGACAAGAGTCATCAACTAGTGTTAAAACAACTGAGCCCCAAATACTCACTACTTAATTTACAGTCCTGGCTCTATGACTATGCAATATTGTTTATTGCATAGCCATAGAGTCATAGAGATGTATAGCATGGAAACAGACCCTTCGGTCCAACTCATCCAGATCTAATCCAATCTAGCCCCATCTGCCAGCACTCGGCCCATATCCTTCTAAACCCTTTCTATTCATATATCCATCCAAATTCCTTTTAAATGTTGCAATCGTACCAGCCTCCACCACTTCTTCTGGCTGCTCATTCCATACATACACTACCCTCTGTGTGAAAGAATTGCCATGTAGATCTCTTTTATATCATTCCCCTCTCACCCTAAACCTGTGCCCTCTACTTCTGGACTCCCCCATTCCAGGGAAAAAATTGTCTATTCATCCTATCCATGCCCCTCATGATTTTATAAACCTCTATAAGGTCACTCCTTATCCTCCGACACTCCAGGGAAAACAGCCCCAGCCTATTCATTATCTTCCTAGAGTTCAAATCCTCTGACTCTTTTCAGAACCCTTTCAAGTTTCCATTAGGAAGGTGACCAGAATTGCATGCAATATTCCAACAGTGGTCTAACCAATGTCCTGTACAGCTGCAACATGATCTCCCAACTCCTGTACTCAATACTCTGACCAATAAAGAAAAGCATACCAAATGCCTTCTTCACTATCCTATCTACCGGCGACTCTATTTTCAAGGAACTATGAACCTGCACTCCAAGGTCTCTTCATTCAGCAACACTCCCGAGGACTTTACCATGTAGTGTATAAGTCCTGCTAAGATTTGCTTTCCCAAAATGCCGCACTTCGCATTTATCTAAATTAAACTCCATCTGCCACTTCTCAGCCCTTTGGCCCATCTGGTCAAGATCCTGTTGTAATTGGAGGTAACCTTCTTCGCTGTCCACTACACCTCCAATTTTGGTGTCATCTGCAACTATACCTCTTGTGCTAACTATACCTCTTGTGCTCATATCCAAATCATTGATACAAGAAAAAGAGATAAAGAGCTTTCTATTGTTTGGAATGTCTGTTGTCAATATTTTAAATGTCCTGGATGACTGACATTTTTATTGACCTGCGCTGAAATTAGTTTTTTTTTTGAAAAAGAAAATGGAAAAAGCAGGTGAAAAGTTAAGCTAATGGCTGGTATTTTTTCAGTTTTGATTTTGAACCCATACTATGGTCATCATGGAGTTCATTGGTTCTATACAGTGGATGAATGGGCATGGTAATGCATTGCTTGGCATTGAAGGTATGAAAGGACATGAGGAATAGGTGGATTGGCATAGTTTGGTTTGTGGGACACTGGTAAGGCCCTTTGAATTTACTTTCAATTGGTTCCATCATGCAGATGATGGTTCACAACACTTCTGAGGTGCTGTGAAGTTGCAGTCCTTTAAGAGCTGGCTTGACTCAGTGAAAATTGCATGGCACTAGGATATGCCTGTTTCTACAATGGAGCTAACCAGGTTGGTAGTACAGAGTACTGACTCACAATCTGAACCAGCCCATACCTTTAAACCAAAATGTTGAAAATAGAAAATTCTCGCAATAGGGTCAGGTATTCCATAATCAGGTCCTAGTCATAAATATCCCCTTCCCTTCCAGGGAGTCTCCCTGGTCAGGTGTGAGAATGTCATTTAACAACAACAATTTGCATTTATGTTGCACCATTAACATAGTCAAAAATCACATGACACTGGTTTACAGTCCAAAATGTTTATTCAAAACCTCCACATCATGATCACCATTAACATTAGCAGTAACTTGATTTTGGTTGCAGTGTCTTCAAATATGTAGACCCCAAACCCTAGCATTTCATCTCAAAGCCTCTCTCTCTCTAGCTTTCTATATTTTTTTGCTCACGCATCAAAACCAGGATGTCGAAGAGGCCACGGAGAAATGCACTAATGCTTGTAGGGTTGGATGTGATTACAGAGCAAGAGAGGGATTGGCACGGTGGAGGAAGTTGAAAACAAGGAAGATACCTTTAAAAGGACAAGACATTGCTTATCAGGGGCCCAGTGTAGATTAGGGACTACAGGTAAATAGAACCTCAGCAAAAGTTTAGGAGACTTCAATCTTACTGAGGGTAGGTGGTAGAATGGTGATCCAGTCAGCCTATCAAAACTCATCTTTATTAAATCAGCTGAATTTGCTTTGTCAGGAAACTTGATAAACAGTGAGCCGCTCAGATTACATTTGATCCACTACTGGGTGATAACACTTGTACTAACACAATATTGTTGGCATCTGACGAGTTTCCAAATTCTTGACCATAATGTTGTTCCACGGTAGTGGGATTACCTGCACAGGCAACTTCTGGTAACTATAAAGAAGGAAATCGGAACTACAGAATCAATTAATTTTTCAGTTAAGGATCCAAGATCTATATCTTGGGTCTGAAAATCACTTATGAACAGTAACTACCTCTTCAGATTAATTTCATTGCAAAATTCTCATATTCTAGTCTTGCTAATATAACTCATGAAGCATTTATCTAACTAAGAATGGCAATCTGTATGTTTAGACATTGTACCAAACCTTGTGAAATGGTCCGATTCAAGATATGTATAATTGCTGATATGAATGAGTAAATTTTTTTGATCCATTGCATTTCAACGTTGTTTGAAGTTTTCACAGCTTATTTTGCACAAAAATATTCTTTAGATCATTTTGTTTCTATTTGATTCTGCTTTCCACTGAAATTGTGCTCAGTTTGGAATTTACAACTTTCCCCAATGTCTTTTTGTTAAATCTGTAAAAGAGCAGAAAAGTGGCAGATGGAATTTAATGCAGCCAAGTGCAAGGTTACACAAACTGCAAGTGAAATGGAGTGTCACATGCGGATTATGGATGGTTTAAATCTAATTGAAAGAGATCTGTGGGCAATAGGCATAGCTTTACATGCCAAGTCCTTGCAGAGCAGCAACAGAGAAATGAACTGAATGCTAAATGGATTGCCAAATCATTATAACTCATTGGAGAATGTGGTGCTAAATACGCACGGCACTCAGATCAGAATGACAAAACATTATGTCCAATTTTGATCATCAAGATACAAGAAAAACATTAATACCCTGCAGGTGATGCACAGAAGAGCCCCAAGGATAAAGTCTAGTTTTAGATTAGGTTGACATGAAATGAAAAAGTTAGAACTCATTGGTCACTTAGCTAGCTAACAGAATAATTGAAAGCTGTGATGTATCCCTATAGGTATGCACGGAAGAAGCCATGCCATATGAAGTCAGTTTGCACAGCCCCAAACATGAGTCAGTACGGTTTCAGAGACATCCCCTCTTACCTTCTGTTGTATAAAGTTGTGCTCGATACACCCTGTTCAAGTTCACTCAACTGAGCATAGACCTGAATTACCAATGTCCTACATCATAACCATGAAAACAAGACCGTGCCTTTCTCAGAAATTGCTTACATTTCATTTGGAATCTTTAAACATACATTTGATCCCATGCAAAGATATGTTGAGCACATCACTGCTGGAACAAATCCTGAGCCATTTTGGTTTACAAGGAACATGGCACATCACAGAAACCAATTTTTGTGTTTTTTTTCAAATGCCAATAGCTCACCTGCAGAATATAATTTGCACAAATGGTCTCAAAGGTATTTTGGAACATGGCATCTATACAAGTTCATCTACTCTATACTCTTCAATATCCATCCCTCTTCCTTCATAAAATGACATAATATTCCTTGGATTTTCAGCTTCGTTATTAAACATTTAGGTTTCTCCAGGAGTATTGAAACAGATGATGGGCTTGCCAAAATGTGATCACAAATGGCATTATTTAAGAGCACAGGTTAAAATACAAAGATACCATGATGTGTGAGACACAAACAAATCTGCACCAAAGTGTCTCGAATGTTCTCAGCCGCAATGACTTATGCCCGCATCATCTATGATCCTGGGGAAGACCTGTGGCTAGCCTTACAAATGCCTTAATGGTATTTAGTTCAGCCAGCCTTCCGTAAAACAGGGAACACAGTGCTCTTGTTAGTGTTTTAGCCAGCAGGCTAGACTTGTGTCATTTCCATAAATTATCACCAAGGGGGCTGAAATCAAATTATAATCATTTCGAGAAAATGAAAAAAATAGAGGAAAGGAAAGGTGGAATCAAGACAGAAAGAAATTTTAAAATCTATCTTATAAGCAAAAAAGAAGGCACTGAAGAAACTCTGCAAGTCTGACAGTATCTGTAGAGAGCAAAGCATCATTAATATTTTGAGTCCAGGTACCCTTCAGAGTTCTGATATCAGAAACGTCAACTCTGGTCTTTCTCTCTACAGATGTTGTCAGACCTAAGTTTCTCTAGCACTTTCTGTTTATATTTCTGATTCCCAGCATCCACAGTTATTTTGTTTTTATTCTGTCTTTTAATTTCCTTAAAGCTCCAATAAAAAAATAATATCTGAAGGAATGAGACTCCAAAATACCCAAGTTAACTTTCAGTGACAAGTGATTTACCAGTAATTAACACTCTTTGGGGCATTAAACATGGACTTACATCTTAAATAACAAAGCCTTAACTTTTCAGATAGATTTAGCAAGTAACAATCATTCAAGTACAGCTACTTCATCTACACTCTCTGTAATGTAGTACAGACAACCCAATGAGATATTGTTATTGAGAATAGCTCTGATCCAGAAGCTGTAATCCTGGGAAGATCCACTGTTTCAGTATTTTCTGCTCAGCAGAACTTATTTCTTCCTACCCGGAGTCAATTTTCTCTTCCTTTGTCTATTCACGATTCATCTGAAGCTTTATACTGGTTTCACCATTTCCAGTTTGCCAGCAACAGCCACCCTCTCTTCCCCATGGACATTCAATCCCTCTACGTGTCCATCCCCCGTCAAGAATGCTGTCCACTTCTTCCTTGAGATAAGACAGTTCTTCCTGAACTGCCCCCAACCACCACCACTTTCCTCCACTTGGCTGAGCTCACCCTCACTTTGAACAACATTGCCTTTAATTCCTCTCGCTTTCTTCAGATCAAAAGGTGTGGATCTCAATATCCACATGTTCACCAATTACACCTGTCTTTGTGGGGTACATTGAATCATTCCTCTTCCCACTTAGGTCCTTCCCCACAACTGTCTCTCTGGTATATCAATGACTACATCAGTGCTGGTTCCCTCTCTCATCCTGAGTTGGAAACATTTATCAATGTTACTTCCAATATCTGCCTTATTCTCACCTTCACCTGGTCCACTGACTTCTCCAAAAACAAACCTGGAAGACCTGTGCATGTTGGAAATCAGAACCAAAATCAGAAATTGCTAGAAAAAACCAGGTCTGGAAGCATCTGTGAAGGAATAGTAGGGTTCGTGTTTCATGTCTGGTGACACTATCAGAATGGGTCTGTAGGGAGTCCCTGGACACAAAACATTAATTTTGCTTTCTCTCCACAGATGCTGCCAGATCTGCTGAGCTTTTTCAGTAATTTCTATTTTTGTTTCTGACTCCTCCCTGTCCTTCCTCAACATCTGTTTCCATTTCTGGGGATAGGCTGGCCACTGCTATCCATTACAAATCCCCCAATTTCCAGTTACCGGGACAATAGATCCTCATACCTTACTTAAAGTCACTGTCTCTTTATCAGGAAGTTTCAAATCTCTGCATAAATTCCAAAAAAGTCCAGGGTGATAAAACGTAACTTCAAACAAATCCTTGTTAATTAAGCAAGTAAAAAACACAGTACCAGAACAAAACTTAAATGAAAGAGATTGGAACTTCTCATATCTCATTAGTTCCATTGTTCAAATACGAAAATTGGTATAGAAGGGCAAACTTCTCTTCAGACCACTACATTCATTCAAAATTCATTCAAATGAAATAGTCTACTAATATAGTACAATTAGAAGTCTTAACCACTATGGCAGGCAAACAAATTCCAGTGTGCATGCAAGCTCTGAAAATAGCAATGTCAGAATCAACATGTACAGGTTACCCAGTTCTATAGTGCCAAGAACTGTCTGATGCCAGATGCAGGATTAGAATGGGTCTGGTTTCAGTGTTTCTTTTTGAGCATCATTTCACTTGTACGCTTGGCAGCTACCAATATGATCAAAACTGATGCCAGAAAAGCCTGAAGAAACAATGGCTTTATCAGCCTTTCGGAGGACCAAACAAGGTAAGTACATTCAGAGCTTCTGATGCATGTCAACAGATTGATATTGGGTTGTGATCTAACAGTTTATGAAACAATTCAGATTCAGCTACCACAAATAACCCATGATCAGCTACAAATTAGCAGCTATTCATTCTCCCAGACAAACTTTTACCCACTCCTTTGATCTGCCCGACTGCTGTTCTCTCTTTCTGGACTGCACCTCCATTTATCGTTTAATCTCCCCCAACCAACTTCACCACCCCCCCCCACTCCATCTTCAGCACACATATTAATCTTTTCCTACCTAAAACTTGGAGGTGCCAGTGTTGGACTAGGTTGGACAGAGTTAGAGATCACACTGTGCTGTGATTTTTAACCTTTTCCTACCTATAATCAGTTGTGAAGGGTCATTAGGTCTGAAACGTTAACTCTGATTTCTCTGCACAAATGCTGCCAGACCTGCTGAGTTTTTCAAATTTCTGTTTTTATTTCAGAATAACGGTAGCAATGTTTAGAGGAATACAAACAGCAGTCTTAAAGTCTACTAGCCACACGTTAGTCTTTGATATCTTTATCAGGAAGTGTTAATAAATCTACCTATCTTTTGTTATGGCAGAATTTGTCCTCAGTTGCACAATGAAACCAATAAACCATTTAGATGATTGGAGGAACATGGATGAAAGTTAAGAACCTAACAATACTTGACTTGATATGACCGGAATTATAACAATAGCAAGCTTTTCTTTTCTTGCAGAATGGAGCGTAATATACTTGTAGATCAACTGACATTCTGTACACTGCATCTCTGTAGAGGTAAATTGTAAAAAAGATTCAAGTTTTAAAGTGAAATGCCAAAATGCATAAAATTTTACCATGTGCATTAAGGTACAGTAGGTATATTAATAACCTGCAAGACTACCTGGAGTGGATGCTTATCCAAAGTAAACACAATGTATTAATTCATCAAACTAATAGTCATGAACCTAGTACTTCACATGGACCTCGCTTTTCACCCAAATATCACATAATATTAGAAATAGCGATTGTAATTCTCAGCAAATTTATAACATAGCAACCCTTTTATCTGCTGAGCTCAAGCATGAAAAACAGTCGACTGTGATTAGCCTGATTTCCCTAGAGCATTTGCTTGTGTTGTCATGGAGACTGAACATGTATTGCTTAGCATTAATCTTTGCGTAGACTCCCATTTCCATAGCAGCAGTAGACATCAACTCTTAAGTTGCCACAATCACCTGAACTCAAGTGTGGCAAAATATGATTATTCCTCTCCATCCCTAACAGAGACAGCTCCAATAGACATCCCTCACTCAGGCAACTATTCTGGTTGCCATAGGGATGACCTTTCAATAAAAACATGCTAAACCTCACCATTAACGTATACATGTTTGTAACTTGTTGTTCAGTTCTCTGACAAGACAATAACCCAAATGAACAAAAGGAAGGAATGAACAGAGGAAATTGGAAGATGTAAATTAATGGCACGTGGTACTTTGTACATATAAACAAAAATCCTGATTGAAAATAAATGTCAGCTTTGACCGCAGATGAATTGTAAATCCTACATATACATTCTGCTTGCCTCTTCTGGAGCTTATTTCATAAAGCTCATTTTACGTGAATCTTTCCTCAGGACTTGAACTGGCCTAGATTGCAATCACTTTTCATTATAGAACTTGCATATTAGAGAGTCAGGTCAGAGTCGCACGACACATTAGAGTGGCTGCAATCTGTTCAGCTGATGCTCATTTATTGAACTCTTTAGGTCAATAGGTACATTAGTGAGTTTTGCAAGAGGCAGAGAGAACATGATGAATTCAACTATTCTGATTTCATTTATTTCCAGTTCAAACATGTACAGAAAAGGGAATAAGAAACACCCACCTTATTGTAAACCAACACAGTCTACAATGTTCAGACTATTTTATATCTGCTTTCAATAAAACAGGAAATAAGAAAGGTAGCTAGCCTATGTCTTCCTGATGAACAGTTAATGCTCAAAGCGCGACTCTCCTGCTCCTTGGATGCTGCCTGACCGGCTGTGCTTTTCCAGCTCACATTCTTCGACAATGTCATACAAAGTCAAACCTTCATCACCTTTGATAGAGTCACTTTCAAATGTTGTATTCAACTTGGAAAGCAACAACAACTGCAATATTGCAGTTTGTCCAAAGATTTCAAGGGATAATTAATTTGGATGATTCTACAAATGTAGAGTTTTAATCTTCACGATGTAATATTAGAATCTCACTGACCAGAATGATGCAACTATTATATGGAAGACAACTCTGACAAAGTGTTTTTAATTTTTCCTTCTGCACTTCTTGAAGCTCTTACCACTTAAGATACACTTTACACATTTGTTCTTCCTACCAAAGTGGACAACATTTTTTTTTACATTATATTCTATCTGCTGTGATATTTTCCAAATCACTATGAAGCCAAATTGGATCATCCTCACCAAACTTTGTGCTGTCCATGGAATATTACATTTGATCAGCACATCCAAATCACTCACTATAAATTGTTCACAGTTGGGGCCCAATTACTAGGTTTTTGTGGTGTCTCAAGAATGACATATTTACTCCTCCTCTTTTATTTTAGCTAACCCTTAGTCCATGCCAGTAAATACCACCTAACCTACGTGCCTTACATTTGCTTTTCAGCATCCTGTAGGGGACTTAATATCCCACCATCTTACCCCAGTTCCAATCTTCCAGCTCAACACCGTCCTCATGACCTGTCCCAACTATCTATATTCCTTCCTACCCATCTGCTCCACACTCCTCTTAAATTTATCACATATACCTCCATCTCCATCCACCTACTGCACTCTCAGCTACCTTCCCCCCCCAATCCCACCCACCTCCCATTTATCTCTCCATCTCCTGCACCCTCCACCTCCCCAAGGCTCCCAGCCTAATTTCTGATAAAGGGCTTTTGCCAACCTTCAATTTTCCTGCTCCTCGGATGCTGCCTGACCTGCTGTGCTTTCCCAGCACCACTCTAATCTTGACTCTAATCTCCAGCATCTATAGTACCCACTTCTGCCTGACTTAATCAAAAGCCTTCTAAAAATCCAATTATACTCCATTCACGACTCCCATGTATTAATTTTGTAAGTAACAGAAGCAAATAAAAAGGTCCAGGATTTGGTCAGGGGTTTTGCCCACCAGTCAGAGAACTGGCTGGAAGTCTCACTGTCATAGCAAGGAAACAGATCCTTCGGTCAAACTCGTCCATGCCGACCAGATATCCCAACCCAATCTAGTCCCACCTGCCAGCACATGGCCCATATCCCTCCAAACCCTTCCTATTCATATACCCATCCAAATGACTTTTAAATGTTGCAATTGTACCAGCCTCCACCACTTCCTCTCGCAGCTGATTCCATACACATACCACCCTCTGCGTGAAAAAGTTGCCCCTTAGATCTCTTTTATATATCTCCCCTCTCACCCTAAACCTTTGCTCCCTAGTTCTGGACTTCCCCAGCCCAGGGAAAAAACTTTGTCTATTTATCCTATCCATGCGCCTCATAATTTTGTAAATCTCTGTAAGGTCACTCCTCAGCCTCCAATGTTCAGCCCTAGCCTATTCAATATCTACCTATAGCTCAAGTCGTCCAACCCTGGGAACGTCATTGTAAATCTTTTCTGAACCCTTTCAAGTTTCACAACATCCTTACAATAGGAAGACCAGAATTGCAATATTCCAAAAGTGTCCTAACCAATGTCCTGTACAGCCGCTAAATAACCTCCCAACTCATGTACTCAATACTCTGACCAATAAAGGAAGCATACCAAACACCCTCTTCACTATCCTATCTACCTGCGACTCTATTTTCAAGGAGCTATGAACCTGCACTCCAAGGTCTCTTTGTTCAGCAACATTCCCTAGGACCTTACCATTAAAGGTGTATAAGTCGTGCTAAGATTTGCTTTCCCAAAATGCATCACCTCACATTTATCTAAATTAAACTCCATCCGCCACTTCTCAGCCCATTGGCCCATCTGATCAAGATCCCATTGTAATCTGAGGTATCCTTTTTCGCTGTCTACTACACATCCAATTTTGGTGTCATCTTCAGACTTAATAATCAAATCTCTCATGCTCATATCCAAATCATTTATATAAATGATGAAAAGTAGTGGACCCTGCGCCGAACCTTGTGGCACTCCACTGGTCACAGTCCTCCAGTCTGAAAAACAACCTTCCACCACCACCACCCTCTGTCTTCTACCTTTGAGCGAATGTGTGTCCAAGTTGATAGTCACAAGTGAGGTGCCGGAAGACTGGAGGTTGGCTAACGTGGTACCACTGTTTAAAAAAGGTGGTTAGGACAAGCCAGGGAACTATACATCAATGAGCCTAATGTCGGTGGTGGGCAAGTTGTTGGAGGGAATCCTGAGAGTCAGGATTTACATGGATTTGGAAAAGCAAGGACTGATTAGGGATAGTCAACATGGCTTTGAGCGTGGGAAATCATGTCTCACAAACTTGATTGAGTTTTTTGAAGAAGTAACAAAGAGGATTGATGAGGACGGAGCAATAGATGAGTTCTATGTCGACTTCAGTAAGGTGTTTGTCAAGGTTCCTCATGGGAGACTGGTTAGCAAGGTTAGATCTCATGGAATACAGGGAGAACTAGCCATATGGATACAGAACTGGCTCAAAAGTAGAAGATAGAGGGTGGTCGTGGTGGATGGTTGTTTTTCAGACTGGAGGCCTGTGACCAGTGGAGTGCCACAAAGATCGGTGCTGGGTCAACTACTTTTCATCATTTGCATAAATGATTTGGATGGGAGCATAAGAGGTATAATTAGTAAGTTTGAAGATTGAAGGTGTAGTGGACAGTGAAGAAGAGTACCTCAGCTGACAACAGGATCTGGACCAGATGGGCCAATGGGCTGAGAAGTGGCAGATGGAGTTCAATTCAGATAAATGTGAGATGCTGCATTTTGGGAAAGCAAATCTTAGCAGGACTCAAATGGTAAAGTCCTAGGGAGTATTGCTGAACAAAGAGACCTTGGAGTACATAGCTCCTTGAAAGTGGAGTCGCAGGTAGATAGGATAGTGAAGAAAACATTTGGTATGCTTTCCTTTAATGGTCAGAGTATTGAATACGGAGTTGGGAGGTCACGTTGCAGCTATACAGGACATTGGTTAGGCCACTGTTGGAATATTGTGTGCAATTCTGGTCTCCTTCCTATCGGAAGGATGTTGTGAAACTTGAATGGGTTCAGAAAAGATTTACAATGATGTTGCCAGGGTTGGATGATTTGAGCTATAGGGAGAGGATGAATAGGGTGGTGCTGTTTTCCTTGGAGCGTCGGAGGCTGAGGGGTGACCTTATAGAGGTTTATAAAATCATGAGGAGTATAGATAGGATAAATCAACAAAGTATCTTCTCTGGGGTGGGGGAGTCCAGAACTAGAGGGCATAATTTGTTTTAGGGCGTCACGGTGGCACAGTGGTTAGCACTGCTGCCTCACAGCGCCAGAGACCCGGGTTCAATTCCCGCCTCAGGCAACTCTCTGTGTGGAGTTTGCACATTCTCCCAGTGTCTGCGTGGGTTTCCTCCGGGTGCTCCAGTTTCCTCCCACAATCCAAAAATGTGCAGGTTAGGTGAATTAGCCATGCTAAATTGCCCGTGGTGTTAAGTGAAGGGGTAAATATAGGGGAAAGGGTCTGGGTGGGTTGCGCTTCGGCGGGTCGGTGTGGTCTTGTTGGGCTGAAGAGCCTGTTTCCACACTAAGTAATCTAATCTAATCATATAAAAGAGACCTAAGGGGAATATTTTCATGCAGAGAGTGGTACGTGTATGGAATGAGCTGCCAGAGGAAGTGGTGGAGGCTGGTATAATTGCAACATTTAAAAGGCATTTGGATGAGTATATGAATAGGAAAGGTTTGGAGGGATAAGGGCCATGTGCTGGCAGGTGATGCTAGATTGGGTTGGGATATTTGGTCGGCATGGACGAATTGAACCGAAGAGTCTGTTTCCACGTTGTACATCTCTATGATTCCATGACTTAAGTTTCTCTCACCCATACCTTCCTGTCAGAACCCCATTGATGATTGTCCACTCAGCCATCCCACCCAAAAGTCCAACTTGTGCCATCATAACACTCTCTCAAACTTTGCAAATTTAGAAGAATTGCATATAGAAACAAAAAGAAGTTTGTTAGAAGTTTTAAAGAGTGAAAATTATGATTCAGCAGAAGAACAATTTCAATGTAATTATCTTATTTCAATAGATTTAGATTTTATAAACTCTGCTGCTTGGCAGTATGCCAGGATGTCCCCAGCGTATTGTGAATCACAAAGAACATCTTTCAGACATTTAAATTCTAGATGGAAAGTAGTTTGATACCAAATATAACTGCTGCTCCCAGGATGGTGTTTGGAATAATTTAAACTCATCATTAAAAGTGAGCATTGGATTATTTTAAGCACCTTCGAAACTAGTCAATGTGAAGTACTCTCCCAACAAGATAGATGTTGGCCATACTTCAAAGACTGACTTCTGTATTTAAGTGAGTTAACATGCATCTGGTGAAGGTTACAGCGGTGCTGGAAATGCACAATAGGTCAGGCAGTATCCGAGGATCAGGAAAATCGTTGTTTCAGGCAGGAGCTCTTCATCAGGAAACGTTGATTTTCCTGCTCCTTGGATGCTTCCTGACCTGCTGTGCATTTCCAGCACTACTCTAACCTTGACTCTGATCTCCTGCTTCTGCAGTCCTCACTTTCACCTGTGCATCTGGTGAAAACATTCTCAGCTCAAGTTGAAGATGTTAAGTTGCCACTTCAGACTCAACTGAAAATGCTTTACTGCTGAAGATGGTACAATTCAGATAAGACATCAAACCAAGGCTTCATTTCCCTCTTCTGAAGAGTTTACCAATCTTCTGTCAATATGTAAAAAGCAGGAAGGAGATGCTTGATCAATTCTCCTTCCACAGGATAAATATGCACCTGTAAACAGATACACAGCAGTTTGTCACCAGCAGGACATCTATAGGAACTCTATTCCCACAAGAATTCTACCAGAAACATTGACAAATTCAGCAGCATTGTGGGAAAACCCATTTTGTACCACTCAGACCTTGAGATACATCAAAATTCCTTCATTGTTGTTGGGTCAGAATTCTGGAAATCCCCATATAACCAACACTACAAGAGGTACATTAATTCAACAAGGTCCATCACCAGTTTCATACGAAAACTTTGGATAGACCATAAATAGCCTGAATCATCTATATCTCAAGAACAAATAAATATAAATAAAAATCCACCCACTTAACTCTAAAATGTGATATCTATTCCTCAATATCTTTTCACTGATTAAGTTAATTCTGGGAAGCATTTGAATATTTATTTTCCTCAAAATTAATATGGTTTATCAATGAAAAGGCATCAAATATTTTCATTAAGAACCATGGAAACTGCTATAACGTCACAATCAACGTCTTTCTGTGGAATGTAATCTCTTATGCTAAAGCTGAAAAATACCTTCATCCGTCCATATTATTACTGAGTCAAAATGGCTTATCATTGTGTGTTAACAATTGCTGCCCAAGAAATATTTTCAATCAAGCTCTGCAACATGTTATGATATCTCCAGCCCAGGTGAGACGGGAACCCAGACCTTCTAGGCCAGAGGTAGGGACACTATCACTGGACTACACAATCTACACCTAGTATTCCCAGCTGGACTACCATCCAAGTACTTACCAGACCTAAGTCTGCTTAATCTCCGAGATCAGTTGGGATCAGTATGGTCAGACTAGAATGGTTGTGCGCTTCATAACTGTCCACGGCAATGGACTCCTCAGATTTCTAAAGTTATCGGATGTTACTATCATACTCTAATTTTAAACTTGGAAGATTTTGGGTGTAAATATTTAAAAGAATTAAGTAGATCTTCAATCATAGCTTTCAGATCTGCATTTGTTCTTATACAAATTTGGGCTTAGCCAAGCCAGAATCAGAATGATTTGAAAAGAGAGCCTACACTACCCACTTAGATTCGGGATCACCTCATTCACTTTATAAAGACGGACTCAGCACGAACAATGTCCATTGGAAAGTAGTAATTCAAGTTTTATTGTAGTAGTTTAAAGGGGGAGGCATTATAAATAGTAAAATGGTCTCACTGCATTTGGAAATAGGTCTGCAAACATTTCAGATTGCCCTACTTCTCTAACAGAACATAACAAGTCTGACTCAAAATGGGAAGCCCAGGAGAATGCTTTTCTTTGGAACAGAACATGCAAGTCTCCAGGCAAGTTACTCAATAAGAACAGCAGGCATTATGCACTACAGTCGGAATATACTGTGTGCATGGAAGAAGTGTAGCACATGGTTTAGTGACCTAATTGGGATGGTGAAGGTAAAAGAAAACACCTCTGAGACAATAATTCAATGTACAATAATCTCATGATTTAATTATTTTTAAAGCTTGTTATTATACAAGGTAATGGTTTTGAAGGGTTTGATGTTCATTTTGCATTTGCTGCATCCATTCTGCACATGGAAATAATAATGAGTTCCATTACAGCTTTCAAAGGGAACAGATGAATCGGTACCAGTTCCCGAATATCCTAGCAATTAAGCCTGACCAAATATAAACATACTTATTGCAATCGTGTACTAAGCAGTCTTGTAATCAAGAACACTGCCTCTTCTGCTGACAGTACCAGTACCATTAAATCACTAGATGGGCCCAAGATAGGACAAGGCAAATAGGATAGGCAGTAGTGAACTACCTCAAATGAACCTTGCTCAATACCCCACACTGGTTGAGGTTGCAAATACTACAAGTTAGGAATGGACAGGGAAAATATATCGTGGTGAATATTACATTCAAACGTCCAATCAAAGCCTTCCATGAAGGCATTGCTTCACTTAAAGCAGGTTAAAATATTCATCACATCTAATATAATGACATAACATATACAAATTTTAACTGAGCCACTGATGATAGAAA
Source organism: Hemiscyllium ocellatum (assembly GCF_020745735.1). Classification (NCBI taxonomy): domain Eukaryota; kingdom Metazoa; phylum Chordata; class Chondrichthyes; order Orectolobiformes; family Hemiscylliidae; genus Hemiscyllium; species Hemiscyllium ocellatum. The sequence goes on from NC_083413.1 coordinate 37,407,442, forward strand.
GTGCCTGCCTCTTTCTCGAACACCAACACTTTTTAAAATGATAAGCATTCAGCTCCTTTGCTAAGGAACCTGGAAATGACAGAATGCCAGTGAAAATCCTTAGAAGAGTCACATTGCTGGTCAGCACCCCAAAGGCGGTGCTGTGCAGAACTAGACAGTGGCTAATATTGAGCACTGATCAATAGGTTGTTTTCTCCTATGTTCAATACAAACCAACATGAAAATTACAAACTTACTCCATGCCCTTGCTGAGCCCCATCTATAATTAGATTAGATTAGACTTACAGTGTGGAAACAGGCCCTTCGGCCCAACAAGTCCACACCGACCCGCCGAAGCGCAACCCACCCATACCCCTACATTTACCCCTACCTAACACTACGGGCAATTTAGCATGGCCAATTCACCTGACCCACACATCTTTGGACTGCGGGAGGAAACCGGAGCACCCGGAGGAAACCCACACAGACACGGGGAGAACGTGCAAACTCCACACTGTCAGTCGCCTGAGTCGGGAATTGAACCCGGGTCTCAGGCGCTGTGAGGCAACAGTGCTAACCACTGTGCCACCGTGCCGCCCAAATAATATGCCACAGTCCACCCATTGCAGCACCATAAGAATGAGATGCAGACAATTAATTCTCTACAATGACAAATTCCCAAAAAATGTTCATATTTTCTGCCAAGAGCAGAAAAATTTGACTAAAGCTATACTTCAAAATTCTTAATCAATGCAAAAAGAACAGAAGCATTAAAATTTCAGGCTTCTGGAGCTGTGATGTTTGTTGTAGAAATTAAAATACCGGAATCAACCTCCTGATCATGAACAAGGCTATGAAGAAAGAGGTTTGCCAGTTACACCTCCCTGTACAATTCCTCTAAATATCTCTGTGCTCTAAGCGGCCAAGAGGGTCAAATGTATTAGACATCTGTCCTCGTTACAGTTACTTCCGTATGCACCCTGCTGTTATGCCATCTGAAGTACATTAAAACAAAACTATCTGTTGCTAATGTTGTTTAGCAACATGCAAAAAGCAATCTATTTCATCCTTCTGCCTCCCTCATTGGCAATAACACAGGAATTTCACACAGAGCCTCTATTAAAGGGGTAGGGTGAGTCAGCCACAGAACTGCAGATGGCACAAATTGCCTCCACCTGGTTCAGTCTGAGATCATGCACAGAAATCAAATCACAATCTGAGAGTTAACATGGCACATCATCCCCAAGGAGAAAGTGAGGACTGAAGATGCTGGAGATCAGAGCTGAAAATGTGTTGCTGGAAAAGTGCAGCAGGTCAGGCAGCATCCAAGGAGCAGGAGAATCGACGTTTCGGGCATGAGCCCTTCTTCAGGAATGAGGAGAGTGTGCCAAGCAGGCTAAGATAAAAGGTAGGGAGGAGGGACTTGGGGGAGGGGCGTTGGAAATGCGATAGGTGGAAGGAGGTTAAGCTGAGGGTGATAGGCCGGAGTGGGGGCGGGGGCGGAGAGGTCAGGAAGAAGATTGCAGGTTAGGAAGGTGGTGCTGAGTTCGAGGGTTGGGACTGAGACAAGGTGGGGGGAGGGGAAATGAGGAAACTGGAGGAATCTGAGTTCATCCCTTGTGGTTGGAGGGTTCCTAGGCAGAAGATGAGGCGCTCTTCCTCTAGCTGTCGTCTTGCTATGGTCTGGCAATGGAGGAGTCCAAGGACCTGCATGTCCTTTGTGGAGTGGGAGGGGGAGTTGAAGTGTTGAGCCACGGGGTGGTTGGGATTGGTTGGTCCGGGTGTCCCAGAGGTGTTCTCTGAAACATTCCGCAAGTAGGCGGCCTGTCTCCCCAATATAGAGGAGGCCACATCGGGTGCAGCGGATGCAGTAAATGATGTGTGTGGAGGTGCAGGTGAATTTGTGGCGGATATGGAAGGATCCCTTGGGGCTTTGGAGGGAAGTAAGGGGGGAGGTGTGGGCGCAAGTTTTGCATTTCTTGCGGTTGCAGGGGACGGTGCCGGGAGTGGAGGTTGGGTTGGTGGGGGGTATGGACCTGAAAAGGGAGTCACGGAGGGAATGGTCTTTTCGGAACGCTGATAGGGGAGGGGAGGGAAATATATCCCTGGTGGTGGGGTCCGTTTGGAGGTGGCGGAAATGACGACGGATGATATGATGTATATGGAGGTTGGTGAGGTGGTAGGTGAGGACCAGTGGGGTTCTGTCCTGGGGGCGATTGGAGGGGCGGGGCTCAAGGGCGGAGGAGCAGGAAGTGGAGGACATGCAATGGAGAGCATCGTCGAGCACGTCTGGGGGGGAAATTGAGGTCTTTGAAGAAGGAGGCCATCTGGGCTGTGCGGTATTGGAACTGATCCTCCTGGGAGCAGATGCGGCGGAGATGAAGGAATTGGGAATATGGGATGGCATTTTTACAAAGGGCAGGGTGGGAGGAGGTGTAGTCCAGGTAGCTGTGGGAGTCGGTCAGTTTATAGTAAATGTCCATGTTGATTCGGTCGCCCGAAATAGAAATGGAGAGGTCTAGGAAGGGGAGGGAGGAGTCTGAGACAGTCCAGGTAAATTTGAGGTCGGGGTGGAAGGTGTTGGTAAAGTGAATGAACTGTTCAACCTCCTCATGGGAGCACGAGGCAGCGCCGATACAGTCATCGATGTAGCGGAGGAAAAGGTGGGGGGTGATGCCAGTGTAGCTGCGGAAGATGGACTGTTCCACATATCCAACGAAGAGGCAGGCATAGCTGGGGCCCATGCGGGTGCCCATAGCTACTTCTTTGGTTTGGAGGAAGTGGGAGGATTGGAAAGAGAAGTTGTTCAGAGTGAGGACACTAGTTCAGTCAGTTGAAGGTGGGTGTCAGTGGAAGGGTATTGGTTGGTATGGCAGGAAAGGAAGCAGCGGAGGGCTTTGAGTCCTTCGTGATGGGGGATGGAGGTGTACAGGGACTGGGTGTCCATGGTGAAGATAAGGCGTAGAGGACCGAGGAAGCGAAAATCATGGAGGAGGTGGAGGGCGTGGGTGGTGTCCCGAACATAGGTAGGGAGTTCTTCGACTAAGGGGGACAGGACCATATCGAGGTATACAGAGATGAGTTCGGTGGGGCAGGAGCAGGCTGAGACAATGGGTCAGCCGGGGCAGTCAGGTTTGTGCCACGTTCCGAAGATGAGAGATCGGTTAATGTCGCAGCGGCAGTTGGCTATGAAGAGACAGAGGGCAGGTAAGAGGCCCAAGGTGAGGGTGATAGGCTGGAGTGGGGGTGGGGGTGGAGAGGTCAGGAAGAAGATTGCAGGTTAGGAAGGTGGTGCTGAGTTCGAGGGTTGGGACTGAGACAAGGTGGAGGGAGGGGAAATGAGGAAACTGGAGAAATCTGAGTTCATCCCTTGTGGTTGGACCTCCTTCCACCTATCGCATTTCCAACGCCCCTCCCCCAAGTCCCTCCTCCCTACCTTTTATCTTAGCCTGCTTGGCACACTCTCCTCATTCCTGAAGAAGGGCTCATGCCCAAAATGTCGATTCTCCTGCTCCTTGGATGCTGCCTGACCTGCTGCACTTTTTCAACAACACATTTTCAGCGCACATCATCCCCAAGAGCAGGAACAGGTCCTTTTCAATATGACATCAGTGGTTCTCAATGTTTTGATTAAAGGACCATTTTCAATTGGATTAGTAATTATAGATTCTCCATCTGAATAACACTTGTATATAATACTTAGTGTTAGAAATAGAGAGCTGTAGAATTCACACGTAGCATTTGAAGTATATTGTTTTTAAGAAAACAACTGTTTACATCCTGCATTGCTGTCCATACACCACCTTATGCACTATTCCCTCCAGGTGGGGCAGCAAGTTCAAGTTGCTTTGAATGCTTGGCAGCTGTAATTGCAGTGATAATTTTTTTTTTACAGATCTCGGAGTCTCCATGAATCTAGTTTGAGGACTGCTGTGATATTGACATCTGCAGCATTGGCTTCCACTGACAACACAAAACGCACTCCAGAGGTAACACAATGATAGCAGTCAATGTGACAGTTCTGTGAACTGAATTAACACCAGAATTGGGCAAAAATGCAAAAATATTACACAGACTCCTGCTGCAAATGGATCTTGTTCCTTCTTAAAAGAATTCTAGCTACTTACTGTGTGACCATTTCTTATCAGCCTTTTAGAACAGGAAGAAAACACTAAAATGCAACAGAAGTAAAACTTTTAGTACAATCTAGCTTTTCATCTGGTGGTGCAGTGTTCCATCTCATGCTAGTCTAAAGGAAATCATAGAGGTCATACTGTGTAGAAACAGGCCATTTGGACCAACAAGTCCACACAGACCCTCCAAAGAGTATCCCACCCAGACACTTTCCCCTACAACTCTGCATTTCCCCAGACTAATACATCTGGCCTACACATCCCTGAACACTACGGGCAATTTAGCACGGCCAATTCACCTAACCTGCACATCTTCAGACTTTGGGAGGAAACCTGAGCACCCGAAGGAAACTCACGCAGTCACTGGGAGAATGCGCAAACTCCACATAGACAATCGCCCGAGGGTGGAATCAAACCCAAGCCCCTGGCACTGTGAGGCAGCAGTGCTAACTACTGAGCCACCGTACCACCCCAAAAACACATTAAAGGATAAGTTGTTGCGTTACATGTCCCCACAACTGTGTCAGAAAGAAATGTTAGACCATCTCCAGAGTGTCAGATGTTGAGTTTAGTGTTGACTGAGCAACATTGAATTTGATTATTCAGATAACCAACTCTGCTGAAATATTCAAACTTAGGCAAGGAGCAAAGCAGAAAACAATCTGAAAACATTTCTTTGCCTCACCACAAAGCAAGTTTTTTGTCTGAAAATGACTATAGCCCCTAAACTACATCTCAATACATACCAACCCTCTTCAAAAAAAAGTAGCTAGTGCTTTGATTTCCACAAAGCATCAGTATACAAAGGAGATACAAGTTAACCCATTGGTACATGTCCACCCTTAGTACCCACCTCCCTTCTTTCAACTTCACTTGCACCACCATCACCCCTCCTCACTCAAGATTGGTCCACATGCAGTTGCACTCTAAGATTGTTGTGGAATATCATATGTGCCGAATTTTAACAAAAATCAGCCAACTTTCAATGTCAGGGAGGTCTGGTGAAGTCTCCCAGCCAATTCTCCATCATTCTTGTCATTAGATCTGCATCAGACCTCTATGCTGCTGCACTCTCTCTATCACGTACTCATCAGCAGCAGAAGTACTCACCACTGTGGCACGTTTTACAGAGTTTGCCACTGGGGCCATATTAAAGCCCAGCTTTGGGCCAAACAGCCAAATGTCAACCCCGTGTGTGGTCCTGGCTGGTAGACATGAGAAGCTGCCTGGATTTGCTTCTGTGATCAAGGCAAAATTACACAGAACTACTGTGAGCCATGGAGTTCAGAATGAGACAGCAAAGCATAAAAAGGAAAGCTGGAGATGCAAACAGCGTCCAAGTAAGCACAACGTGTATAAATGCTAAAAGAGCAAGCTAAGGGCCCTGAGATAGGTTCCTCAGTGCAAAGTGGGCTGGCTGCAGCATTACAGTGAAAAGCATTGGTCTACTCCAAAGTGCAGCATTGAAGTGTAGAACAGTATTCTGTGAGAGTCAGAGTCAGAGATATGCCATGATGATATGGTGAAGCTGGTGTGTGTCTAATGCCAACTCAGTTGCATTGAGTGGAGGGGGTGGGATGTAACTGATCACTGCCCATGAAGTATATCTGGAGATTACTCTTGAAGATGGAAGCAGAGAGGAGTGAGCTGTGAGATGGGTCCTGATCAGACTTTCATGTTGAGAATTGTTGCTATTTAGTTGCTCTCTACTACATGGTACAATAGCAAACAACATATAAATGAGGCGTGAATTGGTAATAATGAGATGTTACTACATATAAATAAGCATCTCACTGCTCACTAGTGAGATTCATGCCTCATTGTTAACAATTGCATGAAAACCAGACTATTCATAGAGAATCTTATTTTCCTGATTTCATTACGTTTTCTCAACTGACTCGCAATGTAGTTCAGGAGCTGGGAAGATTCTAACCTTTACCAGTGAATTGTTTATAGCTTCCTAATTAGTTGTGAATATTTGGGATCATCACTGCATTGAACATTCTATTCTATTCTTGCCTAGTTGAGTTCTTGCAGTTGGATTGAATCAAACAAGTTTGAATGAATTCAGTTTTTTTGTCCAGGATTGACACATTTTATCCATTCAGGAGAAAGTGAGAACTGCAGATCTTGGAGAGTCAGAGTCGAAAAGTGTGGCACTCAATGGCATAAGCCTTTCATTCCTGAAAAGTCAACACTTGAGCTCTTTGGATGCTGCCTGACCTGCTGTGCTTTCAGGCAGCACTGTGATTGAGGAGGGTTGTGTAAAAGACAGTGGAGCAGGAGGTGGAAAGGAATAGAATTCGTACATGGATTAGAAATTATAAAGCTTGTTTGAAAATCATTTTCAAGTTTGAATTGATTGTTAAAATCAAATGTTATTGTAGACATGTTTGTCTTACTATGGGTGCAAGTTGTGATACAGGATTAAGGAAGATTTTCCTCAAAACGTGTCACCCTTTTGGGTGATGCTTTCTGATTTGACCTTTTTGAATTGTTGTAGTGACTCGACATCAGTGGTCAAAAACATTTCCGAGAGATCTTCTTTCCTGAATTGGCCTTATTTTTTTTTTGTGTGATTTTCCCAGGAGATTGCCTGATGAGGAGGACATGGGGTTTGATGGTATATGCAGGCTGATTGGGAAGGGCAGGTTTGGTGGACGAGTTGATTTTGCTCCATCTTTAATGTTGTACATTCATTCCAAGGGTAAGTGATTGATCATTGTGTAAAAAATGAGGTCTGCAGATGCTGGAGATCACAGCTGCAAATGTGTTGCTGGTCAAAGCACAGCAGGCCAGGCAGCATCTCAGGAATAGAGAATTCTAAGATGCTGCCTGGCCTGCTGTGCTTTGACCAGCAACACATTTGCAGATTGATCATTGTGTTCTAATAAGTCTTACAAATATTTTACATAAGAAAAGCCTCTGGTCAATTTTGTTAATTTTGGATTAGAGTAGTGCTGGAAGAGCACAGCAGTTCAGGCAGCATCCGAGGAGCAGGAAAATCGATGTTTCGGGCAAAAGCCCTTCATCAGGAATAGAGGCAGAATACCTGAAGGGTGGAGAGATAAATGAGAGGAGAGTGGGGGTGGGGAGAAAGTAGCATACAGTACAATAGGTGAGTAGGGGAGGGGATGAAGGTGATAGATCAGAGAGAAGGGTGGAGTGGATAGATGGACAGGAAGATAGGCAGGTAGGACAAGTCATGGTGACAGTGCTGAGCTGGAAGTTTGGAATTGGGGTGAGGTGGGGGGAGGGGAAATGAGGAAACTGGTGAAGTCCACATAGATGCCCTGGGGTTGAAGTGTTTTGAGGCGGAAGATGAGGCGTTCTTCCTCCAAGGCGGTGAGGGAACGGCGTCGGGTGGTGAGGGAACGGCGGTGATGGAGGCCCAGGACCTCCATGTCCTCGGCTGAGTGGGAGGGGGAGTTGAAATGTTGGGCCACAGGGTGGTGTGTTTGATTGGGGCAGATGTCTCAAAGCACTCTGCTAGGAGGCATCCAGTCTCCCCAATGTAGAGGAGACCGCATCAGGAGCAACGAATACATTAAATGATGTTGGTGGATGTGCAAGTAAAACTTTGATAGATGTGGAAGGCTCCTTTGGAGCCTTGGATGGAGGTGAGGGAGGAGGTGTGGGTGCAGGTTTTGCAGTTCCTGCAATGGCAGGGAAAAGTGCCAGGATGGGAGGATGTGTTATTGGGGGGCGTGGACCTGTCCAGGTAGTCACGGAGGGAATGGTCTTTGCGAAAAGCGGAAAAGGGTGGGGAGGGAAACATATCCCTGGTGGTGGGGTCCGTTTGGAGGTGGCGGAAATGTCGTCGGATGATTTGATTTATGCGAAGGTTGGTAAGGTAGAAGGTAAACACCGGGGGGTTGTGAACTTATTACGGTTGGAGGGGTGGGGTCTGAGGGCGGAGGTGCGGGATGTGGATGAGATGCATTGGAGGGCATCTTTAACCATGTGGGAAGGAAAACTGCAGTCTCGAAAGAAGGAGGCCATCAGGTGTGTTCTGTGGTGGAACTGGTCCTCTTGGGAGCAGATACGGCGGAGATGGAGGAATTGGGAATACGGGATGGCATTTTTGCAGGAGGTTGGGTGGGAAGAGGTGTAATCCAGGTAGCTGTGGAAGTTGGTGGGTTTGTAAAAAATGTCAGTGTTGAGTCAGTCATTGTTGATGGAGATGGAGAGGTCCAGGAAGTGGAGGGAGGTGTCAGAGATGGTCCAGGTAAATTTAAGGTCAGGGTGGAATGTGTTGGTGAAGTTGATGAATTGCTCATCACCTTCATCCCCACCCCCACTCACTTATTGTACTCTATTCTACTTTCTCCCTATCTCCACTCTCCTCTCATTTATCTATCCACTCTTCAGGTACTCTGCCTCTATTCCTGATGAAGGGCTTTTGCCCAAAATGTCGATTTTCCTGCTCCTTGGATGCTGCCTAAACTGCTGTGCTTTTCCAGCAGCACTCTAATCCAGAATCTGGTTTCCAACATCTGCAGTCATTGTTTTTACCTAATTTTGTTAATTGCCTTGTCTACAATTCTATCAATAAATCTCAAAATAACCAAGCCCTAACTAATAAGTCCGTTTAATAAAACTTTCCTTTTGTTTAATTGTAGGGGCTAACTCAAACTTTAAAAATGAGAATGCTGTTTTAGGTATTTGAACACTTTCCATTAAGGATTTCATTTTACAATAAGGACAGAGACATTAAATGAATCACAACTGTTTAAAGTAAGAAGTCATATGACATTGGGTTATAGTCCAACAAGTTTATTCGAAATCACTTTCAAAGTCTAACATGTTTGATTTTAACCTCATGTCGTGTGACTTTGTTCAAAACAGTCCAACATTGGCACCTCCACAACATAGCTGTTTGTCATTGCTTGCAACACAACATGATTTTATCTTTTTCTCCAAGTTGTTTAACAGCAGGTTGAGTCATAAAGTCATAGAGTTACACAGCACAGAAACAGAGCCATCGGTCCAATTCATCAATTCCAACTCGGCATCCCAATCTGACCTAGTCCCATTTGCCTATGTCCCTCTAAGCCATTCCTATTTGTACACCCATGTCTCTTAGATATTGTAATTGCCTCCTCTTCCAGCACTGGCAGCTCATTCCATACACACACCTCACTCAGCATGAAAAGGTTGCCCTGCAGGTCCTTTCTTAAATCTTTCCCCTCTCACCTAAAACCTATACCATCTAGTTTTGGTCTCTCTTACCCTCGGAAAAGACCGTGGCTAGTTACCCTCATGACTTTATAAACCTCTATAAAGGGCAGCCCTCAGCCTTTCGATACTCCAGGGAAAAAAGCTCCAACCTATTCAGCCTTTCCCTTTAGCTCAAACCCTCTAATCCCACCATTGTTCTCAGCTGGAAATTAACAGTCAAAAATCTTAGAACCTTGAAGTGACAACATGATATGATAAACAAAAATGTAAAGAATTGTATTGCAAAGCACCTAAGGGAGAGGTATTCTTAATCCTAAACTAATAGATGAAAGAAAGCAGTTGAGGGAACATTTATCTAGAAGGATTATTGATTAATGAACAGACATTAATTAGCTAACTACCACTACAACTAGACCATTTCTCAAGGTGCATTTCAATGGCAATAACGGTCTGCATCCTTTGTTCATGGAGCTTGGCTTTAGAGATGCATCAGCCCCACCATATCCCCATGGCATATCTCAAACTCGTTCAGAATACAGTTCACCACTTAATACTGCAAGTGGGACCTCACCAAACCTTACAATGCTTTCTGGCCACTTGGCGCATAGGAACAGGCACCCATCGCACCCATCCAAACATGGGTCATCTTAGCCCTCAGCTTGTTTTCTTAGTGTTCACTCACACTATGAATGGATAGATGGATGAACTATTTTATTGTCACTCATATTTGTAGAAGGTAGTGAAAAAAGTGTTTTAGCACCATAATTTGGCCATTTTGAGTTACGAAAAAAATAAAAGTAAATTACTTGAATACAATTTATCTACTGTTCAAATAGCGTCTTAATCACAGCTCCAGGCCTACTGCAAAGTCTCTCAGGTCTCAAGGTGTCCCCACTCTGGGTGCAACAACAATAACGATAGCCCAGGAAAACCAGACTCTGTTGCTGTCACCTCCTCACCAACACTGCCAAGAATCCCTGCTCCTTGTCTACTACAGCCAGAAGTCCTCACTCTGGCCTGCATCGCAACATTGCTTCTGTTTTTACACATTGCATAGAGACCTCACAGCCTCACAGTGTTGTCTTGCCTTTTGGGCAGCCAGAAAACCAGATAGCTTGTCACGTTCACCAGCAGCGATCAGTCAAGGGGATGGAGAGGTCGCTGTGAGGCACTGTGCTACATCATGTCACATCCGAAGTCCGTACCAGCACTTTATCAGCAAACACAATGAATGTGCATCAACCAAATGGCCATGTTGAAAATGTTTACAAGGACCAGGGGAATGATCGTTAGTTAGGGGGTACTGCCAGAGTCAGTCAAGACCCAATTTCAGTACAGGGGCCTAGACACTGTCAACCAGCCACTTGAGAAGGTCATACTCAGGAGTTCTATATCATTACGATTCAGAGAGAGAGTCACAATCAGCCCTGCTCATGTCCATGCAACCACTCGCAGAGTAGCAGGGTAAATGTGAGAAAGGATAGTGCAGTGGGGGACAAGGTTATTGCAGGAGTGATGGGGAACTGATGAAAACCATACACCTGGGAAGGAAAGATGAATAATAATGACGAGTATCAATAAACAGCAGGTGTAAGGCTCTGGGGTAATGTTAGAAAGCAAAGAGATGGATGAAATATATGATGAAACAGGAGTTAACTGGGAACATGCTGAATGTAAATGTTGACTGTTCATATTACTATGCAACTGTTCTGTTGCTGATATTCCCCACACAGGTTCATTGGCACCATGATCAATAGTCCAGCACTGCAAGGGTTATCGTCACTGTAGCTGCAGAGAAATGGAGGAGGAACAGATGCTTCAGTAGGCCCGGGAGCAGCAGTAACCTCAGGGGCCTCCATATGAAAATGTCATAGCTAAAGGTCTCCTTGTAATGTGGACGTGGTACAGGAAGCCTAGAGTCTATCATCCTCAATGCCATTTCCTCCATATTGCCACTCAATTCTGAGAATATCCTCGGAAACGATTATTGAAATATGCAATCTGCGAGAACAGGATTGTAATCTGAAAGGATGGGTAGACATCAAGGTGAGAGCTGAGGTGTGTGCATACATACATACACACACACATTACTGATTGCTTCCAGATGCACAACCATTACCACCTTGAAGGACAAGGGCAGCAGAGTAGCCATACAAATTGTTCCATAGTGTCCAGGGATGTGCTGGTTCAGTGGTTTAACCATGGTAAATATAGGGATATGGTGGACTGCTTATTGGAGAGTCAGTGTAGACTCAAGGGGCCAAGTGGCCTCTTCCTACACTGTGGGAATTCTATGATTTTAACAATTAATCAAAGCTATAAAGCGGGCAGCTTGGTGGCACAGTGATTAGCACTGCTGCCTCACTGCGCCAAGGACCTGGGTTTGATTCCAGCCTTGGGTGACTGTCTGTCACAATTCCTACACCATATCTATAAGCATTTGTCATTTGTATAACTGATGAGTTCTTGGTTTCAGGAGAAAGTGAGGACTGCAGCCGCTGGAGATCAGAGTTGAAGAGTACGGTGCTGGAAAAGCACAGCCGATCGGGCAACATCCGAGGAGCATGAGAATCAACATTTCGAGCATAAGCCCTTCATCAGGAATGAGTTCTTGGTTTCAGCCAAGATTACATTCAATTTATATCTGAAGCATATTGAATCTGCAGCTACATTACAATTGTATGGCTTGGTGTAAATATTCAGATTCATCTTCTTCTGACAAAAACAAATCTTGCTAGTTGAAGTCATAGCTGAGCAACAGAGTGAACCAGGGAATTCACTTCGAACAGACAGGCTGATGTGAATTTTCAGCCTTATTTCTGTAGGGATAGCAAATATAAATTGTTGAGTCAGACTAACAACAGCATGCAGTGCACAGCATGCATTTTTATGTGCCGTCTTCGTGTCAACCCCAAGAGGTTATATCCCATTGGGATCAGTTTGATGTGAGTGGAATGTAATTTTATTAGAGTTTCAGCATAAACCGATGAGGAGACAGAAATAGTATGATGATCCCATTATTTCAAATCTGTTCCTTTCTTGGTAGCTTTGCCTTAGATTCATAGAGTAATGGCTAGCTCCATAAGTTGTCAGAGATTCCCGTTAACTGAAAGTTGATTTGAATTCTATGGACCCCTCTAGGTAGGATAGTGGGCACTTTTCTCACTTTGCCCAAACAATGCCAGGTCCCTTCCCTCCTACCAAGGCCTATCAGCCTGGCCCCAGCAAGAACACTGAGGTACCTTGAAGTCTGGGTACCACAGCCTCCTCTTCAGGAGATTTTGCAGTGGTTCCCTGTGGTATTGCTGACCAGCATGCTGCTTTGATTAGCTGGTAGTGCACAAGGATGGGGCTTCCTCCCAATTTGGAGCGAAAGACTTAACTTTTCTATTCACCTGTGGGACATGGATAGTGCAGGCTGGGCCAGCAGTTATTGTCGGTCACTAGTTACCCTTGCAAAGGTGGTGGTGAGCTGCCATCTTGAAATACTGCAGTCAATCTGCTGTAGGTATGGTCACAATGTCCTTAGGAAGGGAATTTCAGTATTTTAATCAAATGACAGTGAAGGAATGGTGATATATTTCCAAGTCAAGATGGTGAGTGGCTTGGAAGGGAACTTGCAGGGGGTGTGTATCTGCTGCCTTCGTCCTTCTTGATGGAAGTTGTTGTGGGCTTGAAGGGCGCTGAGGATCTTTGCTGAATTTCTGCAGTACATCTTGTAGATAGTACAGACTGCTGCTACTGAGCGACAGAGGTGGAGGGAGTGGATGCTTGTGAATGTAGTGCCTACCAAAAGGTCTCCTGGGTGGTGTCAAGCTTCGAGTGTTGTTGGAGCTGCACCCATCTAGACAAGTGGATGAACTCCATCACACCCCTGACTTGTCCACTATCGTCAAGGCACATGCTTTGAGGAATCAGGAGGGGAGCTACTCATTTCTAGCCTTTGATCCACTCTTGTGGCCACTGCATTTATGTAGAGTGTCCAGTTTAGTTTCTTGTAAATGGTATCGCCCAGGATGTTGATAGTGTGGATTTGGTGATTATAACACCAGTGAATGTCAAGGGGTGGTGATTAGATTGTCTCTTATTGGAGATGTTCATAGGCTGGTATTTGTGTGGTGTGAGTGTTACTTGCCATTTGTCAGCCCAAGCCTGGATATTGTCCAGAACTTGTTGTAGCTGAGGAGTCACAAATGGTGCTGAACACTGTGCAATCAGTAAACATCTCCACTGCTGACCTTATGATGGAAGGAAGGTCATTGTTGAAGCAGCTCAGGACAGTACCCTGAGTAACTCCTGCAAAGATTACCTGGAGCTGAGATGACTGACCAACAACATGACCATCTTCCTATGTGGCAGGTATGACTCCAACCAGTGGAGAAATTGCCACTGATACCCATTGATTCCAGTTTTGTTAAGGCTCCTTGAGACTACATTGGTTGAATATGGCTTTCTCATTCTAACTTCCAGAATTCAGCTCTCTTGTCCATGGTTTTGCTGGGGCTCCTTGATGCCACACTCAGTCAAATGCAGCCTTGATGTCAAGGGCTGTCACTCTCACCTCACCTCTGGAATTCAGCTCTTTTGTCCATGTTTGAACAAAGGCTGTAATGAGGTCAGGAGCTGAATGGCCCTAGCAGAACCCAAATTGAGCAGATTATTGCTGAGCAGATCTACTCGATAGCACTGTTGATGACACCTTGCATCACTTTACAAATGATCAAGGTATACTCTTGGGGCAGAAATTGACCTGATTGGATTGGCCTTGCTTTTTGTGCACAGGATATGCCACAGGTTCTGGAGCACAAGTCTTCAGCACTATTGCCAGAATATTGTCAAGGCTCATAAACTTTGCAATATCCAGTGCCTCCAACCATTTCTTGATATCATGGGAGTGAATGGAATTGGCTGAATACTGGTATCTGTGATGTTGAGGATCACTGGAGGAGGAGACAATGGTCCATCCACTTAAAACCAGGGTGGCATGGTGGCTCAGTGGTTAGCACTGCTGCCTCACAACACCAGGAACCATTGCTCGATTCCAGCCTCGGGCGATTGTCAGTGTGCAATTTGCACATTCTCCCCATGTCTGCATAGGTTTCCTCTGGGTGCTCCAGTTATGTCCCAGAGTACAAATATGTGCAGGTCAGATGAATTGGCTGTGCTAAATTGCCCATAGCATTCAGGGATGTGTGGGTTAGGTGCATTAGTCAAGGGAAATGTAGGGTAATAGGATAAGGGAATGGGTCTGGGTGGGATACTGTTCAGAGACTTATTGGGCCAAATAGCCTGCTTCCAAACAGTAAGGATTCTATGGAGAAAGTGAGGACTGCAGACGCTGGAGATCAGAATTGGGAGTGTGGTGCTAGAAAAGCACAGACGGTCAGGCAGCATCTGAGGAGCAGGAGAATCAATATTTCAAGCATAAGCACTTCATCAGGAATGAAACTTGTGACTCAAGGGGGCTGAGAGATAAATGGGCTGGGGCTGGGGCTGGGGGAAGGTAGCTGAGAATGCTGAGATAGGAGAAGGTGGGTTTGAAGGTGATAGATTGGAGAGGCTGGAATGGATAGGTGGGAAGGAAGATGGACACGTAGGACAGTTCAACAGGGCGATGCGGAGTTGGAATGTTAGATCTGGGATAGGGTGGGAGGGAGAGGGGAGAGGAGAAAACATTGATCCTGTGTAATTGGAGAGTCCCAAGGCAGAAGATGAGGCATTCCTCCTCCAGACATCAGGGGGTTAGGGTTTGGCAGTGCCCAGGACTTGCATATCCTTGGCAGAGTGGGAGGGGTGTTAAAGGGTTCAGCCACGAGGTGGCAGCAACATTTAGTGTGTGTGCCTCACAGATGTTTTCTGAAACGTTCTGCAAGTTGGCGTCCTGTCTCCCCAATGTAGAGGAGACCACATTGGGAGCAACAGACACAGTAGATGACATGTGTGGAAGTACAGGTAAACCTCTGTCAGATGTGGAAGGATTGGAAGTACAGTACTTCCACCCTAATTATGTCCAAGCTCTCTACCAACCCACCCTCCACTCCTGGCACCTTTCCTTGCCACTACAAGGCATGCTAAACCTGCACCCACACCTCCCCCTTACCTCCATCCAAGGCTCCAAGGACCCTTCCATATCCGATAGAGATTTACCTGTACTTCCACACGTGTCATCTACTGTGTCAGTTGCTCTAAACAATCCCATTATCCATCTTTTTTCTTAGCTATCTGCTCCACCCTATCACCTTCACCCCCACCTTCATTTACCTATCGCATTCCTAGCTACCTTACCCCCAGCCCCAGCTCCAACACCATCTCCCATTTATCTCTCAGCCCCCGGGGCCACAAGCCTCATTCCTGATGTAGGGCTTATGCTCAAAACATCGATTCTCCTGCTCCTCAGATGCTACCTGACCAGCTGTGCTTTTCCAGCACCACACATTTCGACTCTAAGGATTCTATAAAAACTAATAGCCTGATAGTTGTTAAATAAGTATGGGCCATGCCAACTACCCAGGGCCAGGATCACTCCAACATTTATATTTGAAGGCCCTTTATTTCAAGTTACTGTCAAAATACAGAATTTAACCCATTGCATAAGAACTCAGCAGATGGAGTGTCCAAAATTCTCCCTGACATTGACACAGCAAATGGCCTGTTGTGTCCCTGAGATGTCAGCCACATTTATATGTTGGGAGTGACTGAGAGGCTGGTATCATTGAGGAATATTGAGGTCTAAGAGGGAGGTCAGGCAACATATAAAATCATCCTCTCCTCATCCTGTAGGAATAGAAGACACAGAACAGTCACAAAATGATTGAATAGTGGTGATGGTGTTGTGAGTATTATAACAATAGTGTTTAATTCTGTCATTAAACCATATAAAATGGATTGGCATCTCTACTAAAATAAATGTTAAATAATAAATGTGAAGTGGTCTTTCACAAACATCATTTGAAGTTTTTTTCTAATCTTTTACAAAAACAGTCTAACTGGCAATTTTAAAACTTCTAATTATTTCAGATTGAATGGATGCAACTTGATACCTCCTTTCTAACATAATCATTCATCATTCTTTTGTAATAGAAGTTTAATTATTTGTGAATTTTTTACATCCAAGGTAATCTGCCAGGGTTGAAGAATTTTAAAATTGAACCTAAATCCAGCAAGTCTTTGAATCTTATACCAAATAAGATTATGCTGCTGCTGAAATGACCCAATTTTGACAAAGAGATAGACATGGAAGTGTATGTTTAGATCAGAGTGGTGCTGGAAAAGCACAGCAGGTCAGGCAGCATCGGAGGAGCAGAAAAATCAATGTTTCAGGCATCAGGAAGGGCTTTTGCCTGAAAAGCTGATTTTTCCTGTTCCTCGGATGCTGCCTGACCTGCTGTGCTTTACCAGCACCACTCTAACCTTGACTCTGATCTCCAGCATCTGCAGTCCTCACATTGACCTATGAAAGTGTATGTTGTCCAGCAGCCTTAACATTCTCATCAATATTCGGAGCTTTGATGATTTTCATAAGTCCATCCAGTTTCCTGAAGCCAGAGTTTTTGCTGAAATTTTTCAGTGACTACACATTTTAAACTCCCACATTTCTGCATTATAACATCTAGCAAGAATAAGATCATAAATCATTGTAGTAACAAGTTTGGACAAGAGGCCCACAATGCAACAGTATTGCCAGACATTTGGTTTCAAATAAGTCTCTCTCTGAATATTAATGCAAAGTTAGTTAAACACTTATTTATATATTCAGGGTTATCATGTCCTGGTGCTGAAGTAGTGATAATGTCTTACATTTACATCTGAAATTTGCCAACACTGTACATCACAAGGAAAGAATATTTCCCAGTTTTGCTTTTTTTAAAAAATAAACTATTGTGGCTACACAGAGTTAGAATGCATTGCTAAGCCAAGGAAACTAGATAGAGTTTTTTTCGTAACTTGGTTTGAGTTTTATGATGTGTTCACAGTCAGATTTTTCATTTTGCAATACTAAAGGTGAGGTTCATCGTTCAATTTTGCCCATATCTTTATTTTATTTTGTGGTGTCTAGCAGATGAAAACATAGTTGCTTCCAACAGAACAGAGTACAAGGGAAATAAATAATTTAATAATCACTTACACCACAACCCCTAACCCCTCCATCAGTGACACCACTAACTCAAGTCTATTATATATTTCTGCTGGGAGGAAGATTTCCTTGATAAGGAACAATAGATTTGAAATTATTATTAAGTGAATTCCCTATTTTCAGCACCAGATTTTCAAAACATTGAAGAATATGGAGACAACCACAGCATTTCTATTTAACATTTAGACACTTTTTCTTTCAATTGATTTTAATGAAATGATATTGATATTTTTCTCTCGAAAAAAATTTGTAAGATGTATTGTCAATCAATCTACTCAGCAGCCACCTTTGAATACAATGATTAAATACATTGGTCATTTGCAAATCTTTCCTCATTGATCAAAAATCCATTAAGATCATTAACATTAATATACAAAAATGTAAGATTAACCACTTTCCATGAAAAATGCACAGAATGAAAATTTTGAGTAGGCACATTGTTGAAAAGATCAATGGTCTTCTGAAGAAAAATGATCAAAAAAGATTGAAATGTGATTGTGATGCTCATTTTACATGCTTGATATTTTCAGATGTGATATTTATATTCATCACAACTTTCCATTCATTTTAAAACTGATGGTCCGATAAAATCAGGATGAAGACAAAAAATGCTGGAAATATTCAGCAAGTCAATGCAACATCTCTGGAGAGAGAAACAGGATTAATGTTTCAGGTCAATTTTTATTTTAAATCAGCACTGGATTCTGATAAGTAGTTTATTTCATATTTCAAGCATTTGCATTATTTGGTTTTGTTCAAGACTCAATTTTTAATGAAAACCTTTATACGTTAGTGACTCTTGCCTCGTAATTACATTTCAATACTATCAAGCAACATTTTGAGATGCTATGTTCCTTGATGGGAAATGTCAGGTTACTTCTCTGAAAATTACAAATTAAATAAACTGACAAAACTAAATGCATGATACTGCCTTCAGCTTCATGACAGTTTTGTGGACTGTTCAAACAATTTTTTTTTCGCATGTCAATTTTTTCCCACAGAATAAGAAACCAGATGTTAGTTTCAATAAGTATTTTAGCTAAACACAGGCACCTCTGACTTGTCTTTCTCTATAAGAGACTGCTCAATCTTCACTTCTCAACTTCATTTGACAACCTAATCAAGATCGAGGGCTCAAAGCATGGAGAGAATGTGGATATACAGGCATAAAGAAATATTTTTATACTTCCAATCACTTCCCATTAATAGTTATACTTTCAAACAGTTATAACATGTTGCATCTTCTAGCGGTAGACAAGAAATCCTGCAAGATACTTCATGTTCAGATAAAAAGGTCCTCATGCTCCCCCCAACCTGCTGAACCTCATTTAAAACTTCTTCTCTGCACTACATGCCCTTGCATAGAAATTGCAAATGCTCTCATATTAAGTCTGGAATTGGGTGGAGGCATGTTTCTGGATTAGTGTGTATGCCCAATTGTGGTTTCAGCAGACATTGCCTTTGAACTAACCTTGCTGCAGGACACTTAATGGTAAAGTTCTCAGGAGTGTTGCCAAACAAACAGACCCTGGAGTGCAGGTTCACTGTTCCTTGAAAGTGGATTTGCAGGTAAATAGGATAGCAAAGGCAGCATTTTGGTCAGAGTATTGAGTACAGGAGTTCGGCGTTCATGTTGCAGCTGTACAGGACATTGTTTAGGCCACTGTTGGGCTATTGCACGCAATTCTGGTCTCCTTCCTATTGGAAGGATGTTGTGAAACTCGAAAGGGTTCAGAGAAGATTTACAAGGATGTTGCCAATTTTGAAGAATTTGAGCTGTAGGGAGACACTGAATAGACTGAGGCTGTTTGTCCTGGGGCGTCAGAGGCTGCAGGGTGACCTTATAGAGGTTTATAAAATCATGAGGGGCATGGATAGGGTAAATAGGCAAGGTCTTTTCATTGGAGTGGGCAAGTCCAGAACTAGAGGGCATATGTTTAGAGTGAGAGGGAAAAAGTTTAAAAGGGACCTGAGGGGCAACTTTTTCACACAGTGGGTGGTGCATGTATGGGATGAGCTGCCAAAGAAAATGGTGGAGGCTAATACAATTACAGCATTTAAAAGGGATCTGGATGACTATATGAACAGGAAATGTTTACAGGGATATGGGCTAAGTGCTGGTAAATGGGAATAGATTAAGTTAAGATATCTGGTTGGCATGGACGAGTTGGACTGAAGGGTCTGTTTCTGTGCTGTTCACCTCTATGATTCTATGACTAACTGAGGCAATGGGCAAAAAAAGGAGAGTCAATCCATCTCTCCTCACCCAGGAGCTTAATGATTTGGGATATTCTGCCTGAAACCATTTTAATGTGGGAACTTCATCTAGGGGCCGGGTGTAACCCCTTGAGTATGGTATGATTACATCATTAAAACTAAATCTGAATATCAGAATTCATGTTTCCAAGTAATGCTTACATATATTTGGTCTCTTTTACCCATTAAATATTTGCATGAGCAAATATAGGAGAGTACTTGATGATACTCTGATATCCTACTGCTTTGTCACTACCATGTATTATCCAGAGTTCGCCTTCAGAAACATGGTTGGAGAAGGTATTTGTAAACGCCTCGAATAACCTTTGCAGTTTTTGTTTCAGGACAAATTGTATAACAAAGCATCCTTTTAATGTCTTTCTTTTTGCTTGATAGAGCTCAAACAGCCCAAATGAGTCTTTGGTCATTTGGGTATAAAACCATAGATAAGTGCTGAAATTTCATTAGGGGGAAGAAATTCAAGGCTGCACAGTGAACTGCCTGCTAATTTGTTTCCAATCAGGGATCATACATGGATGATCAATGATCAATTATTCATGAGTACATGATAGTCAATTACCACATTTCCCATCAGGGACTGGAATACAAAAGAGTATGAGTCATGCTTCAACTGTACAAAGCCTATGATAGGCCAAACTTGGTTTCCAGGTCGCATTCACCATTTGATTCTTTTAGAAAAGCAATTCCTTTTGCTTTAGCAAAATGATAGGAATTTCAAGGGTTAAACTTACAAGGAGACATGACACAAGGAAGGGAATTTGAATTAGAATTCCTACAGTGTGGAAACAGGTCTTCAGCCCAACAAATTCACACCGACCCTCCGAAGAGTAACCCAGCCAAACCCTACTGTATATTTATCCCAACTAATGCACCGGACCTACACATCCCTGAATAATTTAGCACAGCCAATTCACCTGACCTGCACATTCCGGTTTCACCCGGAGTACCCAGAGGAAACCTACACAGATAATGGGAGAATGCGCAAACTCCATATAGACTGTTGCACGAGGCTGGAATTGAACCCAGGTGCTAACCACTGAGCCACCGTGCCACCCCAATTTAGAACTCCTGGGAATTGAGACATATTCAGGGATGCCCCATTACAGACTAGATAGAACATGGAGAGACAATATAAAACAGAGGGTATAACCACAAAGAGGACGCAGGAGCAGAAGGACCTATTTAAGTGATTAAAAGTGGCAGGACAAGTTGAAAAAAAAAGTTAATAAAGCATACAATATCCTGGGTTTATTAATTGAGGCATAGAGGATAAGGTGATGTTAAAACTTGTATATCAGTTAAGGATTGTGTTCAATTCTGGCATCACACTTCATAAATGACGTGTAGACATTGGAGACAAATACAAAAAAGGTTAGTGAGAAAGCTTTCAAGAATAAGGCCATTTAGTTATGAAGATGGACTGAAAAAGTTGGGGCTATTTTCCTTGGAGGAGAGAAGGCCTCCTCTAAGAGATCGGATTGGAATATTCAAAACCAAGAGAAGTGTGGACTGAGTAAGTAGGGGGGGACAAAATGTTACTACTCACAAAAGGAATGAAAACAAAAGGACACAGAATAAAAACAAATTATTAAAAGTAGCAATGAAAAGCCGTCATACAAAAGGAAAAACGCTTTCCTGCGACAAGTGGTTCATGTCTGAAATGCATTGCTTGAGTGTATGGTGGAGGCACACTTAGCAAAGGCTTTCAAAAGGGAATTAGATGACTATCTGAAAAGGAACAAAATGTATGGGGAGAAGGCAGGAGATTGACACTGGGTGGAGTGTTCATTTAGAAGGTCAGAGAGCACAAGATGGGCCAAATAGCTTACTTCTGCACTGCAACAACTCAGATTCGGAGAGTGCAATTAGAAAGCACTCATACACACAAAAGTTGGTTGAAGCTTTGAAAGTCTCTTCCATGAATGGCAATCACAAAATTTTAAATCTGACATTGATAGGCTTTTATTAACCAGAGATACCAAGGGTATGGGATAAAGGCTGGGATGTGACGTTTATGGATCAGCCATGATACAACTGAATGGAGGAATACATAAAAACAGCCTTAAATCTTGCTGCTTGTTCCAGTGTTACTCTGCCAGAAAGATTCTTTCAGCCATGCAAAAGTAAAATACTAATGATCTTGGATTACATTGAAAAATAAAGGAATATTTCTTGAAACGCTTCATCAAAAAACTGAGCAAACTATGCAATGCTAAACTAACAGGTCATCTATTGGTGTATCATTTGACTGCTGCATTATGTGCCTCCCAGGCAGGTAAAAGGTCAGAACCCTTATTAGGAGTCCCACCATGGTAAAGAAGCATTAGTGAGAAATCTACACACTGGGTGGACAAATACAACATGCAATTTTCACAGCACATCTTAAAGGCAGTGACAGAATCCCAGAATCCATCTTAATAATGATGACGTACCTTAGCTTCTGTTCAGTTGCAGAATAAATCTGCTGGTTTTATCAATTGCATAGCCCAGCTTCTGAACGCAAAAAGATAATAATATACTTTTTGTCCTTTCCTAAGCAGCTCCCAAGTAAACCTGAACATTTTCAGCCATGAATATTTAACCTTTGAATAGCAGCTTACTGTTTGTTCATATCCAAAAGAAAGTATTTCTGTATTTCAAAATGAAGATATGATGCATTTCAAATGGAAGAACAAAGACACTGAACATCATAAAACATTCCAAAACTGTTCAGAGAGAAAAACGGATGCTGAGACAAAGAATTAGAGGAGGTGCTTAATGAAACATTCAAACAGATTGCGATTAAGGAACTTCAAAACAATGAGGCAAAGGAATGCACTGGGGTGTTTGGAGTTTATTCTCAAATCTATGGCTGAGAGCTAAAGGTGGACTATAATATTATGTGCTGCAAAGTAGGTCAGGGTCAGATAATGAATGACAGTATTTGATGAGCAGTCAGAAAGCATAATGACTGTGATAAAGTTGACAGTAATTTTAGAATAGAGCTGGTTATCTTTACGATGCTGATGGAAAACCATCACTTGTTTTGAGGTAATGTCTACATGACATGCCCTGGTGACAAGAAGGTGCAAGAGATTTTGGATTGACCTGAAGGTGGCTTGTTTACAGAATTGTACAGTATTCAAAAAGTCTGCTGAATGGATACAAAAGAAAATTCAGGGCTGAGATGGACAGCTGTTTAGGCTTTAATCAGTCAGGAACCAAGGGTTATGAAGAATTGGGAAGAAAATGGAGTTGAGGATTTTCATTAAATGGTGGAGCAGATTTGATAGATCAAATGGCCTACTTCTGTTTCCACCATTTTATGGTCTAATATAGACAACCTGAACAAAAAAAAATGAAAGAGCAAAAAAGATTCTTTGGATACCTATAAATATATGGTGCAATATCCAATATTTAATTTGTATAAATGATTAGTTAAGCTCCTGTGGCATTACAATAGTGCTACTATGTATAATCTAATAGAAAACCAACTGTAGAGTGCAATGGATAGTTGGATGAGTAAACAAATGTCATTTCAGTTCCACTTTAATGTTAGAATTTAGCCCATGGAAGGGGTGAATAATGGAATTATAACCAAGCAGGTTACACGCAGCTTATTTTTAATTCCTAAAATAAAAACTATTTTTGCATGAAAATATAAAATATTTTAGTAGATGTAGAAATTAATAAAACTACTATAAGACTTTTAATTTATCAGGAAGCTATTAGAACCTAGTTATTGAGAAATGTTTCAACAGGACATTAACAATGCACACAGCTATTGCCATTAAGCAACTGGTAATAACCAGCCTTTCAGAAGCTCCTACTGGGTCAATTAATTATTTTGTCTCAAAAAAGTGATAAGCTTGCCTTCTGCATATATGATTGCAACTGGTCATGTCGTCAGACTCTCCTCAGGCTAGGAGAAATATTCCAAAGAATTCTGAAAGAGGATGTTAGTCTGATGGCCACGTTAAGCAGCAAGTAGCATGATATTTAACAGGCGGAAGTGGGTAGTACAGATGCTGGAGATCAGAATCAAGATTAGAGTGGTACTGGAAAAGCACAGCGTCAGGCAGTATCTGAGGAGCAAGAAAATCGACATTTCAGGCAAAAGCCTTTAATCAGGAATATTTCAAAGGCACTCTCCTCATATTCCAGGAAAATTAAATGACACCAACTTCATTCATCTGTTTTTATTTCAGTTTCCAATTCAACAGTTGGTTTAATGCTTCCTCCCACACACATGTAAAACACTCCTTGAATTTAAGCAGAGGTGTTTATTAAAACATAAGAAGAAAATCTTATTTGAATGTAAAGGTCCCTTCTACATATTCAATGCTCAAGTTCTCAAGTTAACAGAAGACTCATTCCCAATGAAAGAATATATATATGGGGGGTGGAGGGGGGAGGGGGAGAAGAGAGAGAGAGAGACAGAGACAGAGAGAGAAAAGAGGAGAGGAGAGAAGGGAAGAGAAGAGGAGAGGAGAAGAGAAAAGAGAGGAGAGAGAAGAGAGAAGAGAAGAGAAGAGAAGAGGGGGGGAAGAAGAGAGAGGGGGGAAGAAGAGAGAGGGGGGAAGAACAGAGAGGGGGGAAGAACAGAGAGGGGGGAAGAACAGAGAGGGGGGAAAGAAGGGGGGGAAAGAAGAGAGGGGGGAAGAAGAGAGGGGGGAAGAAGAGAGAGGGGGGAAGAAGAGGGGGAAGAGAGAGGGGGGGAAGAAGAAAGAGGGGGAAGAAGAGAGAGGGGGAAGAAGAGAGAGGGGGAAGAGAGAGGGGGAAAGAAGAGAGAGGGGGAAAGAAGAGAGAGGAGGTAGAGAAGAGAGGGGGAAGAGAAGAGAGGGGGGAGAAGAGAGCGGGGGAGAAGAGAGCGGGGGAGAAGAGAGCGGGGGAGAAGAGAGCGGGGGAGAAGAGAGAGAAGAGGGCAAGAATAACTGGTTCATTCAATGTAGATTATGAGAGAGAAAGGAAACACTATACATTTAGATTATAGCAAATATCAAATTGCAGTGGATAAAAATTTAAAATTCAGATACAGACAATTGCATTTATATGTTGACAGCATGTATGATTTTCATCCTGATATCACATTTAGATTTGGCCATTCTTTGTAGAATTAATTCAGTACATTTATTTCTGAGGTAAACCCGAATCACAGGACTATAACATAAGATGATACAACATGGGATTGAAAGATATACTAGTCCTTATTATCACACAGGCAGTGTATCACTTATACAAAGCACACAGGCAATTTGAAGTTCATACGGTGTCAGAATGTTATTTTGCTCAAACTCCATCTACTGCTACTGGAAAATGAGTATTACATCATTTTAGATGGAACACAGATCTTTTTTGGAAAAAAAATGTATTCCATCTAAAATGATGTAATACTCATTTTAAAAAAATCTGGGGTGTTTGAGGGAGAACAATGGAACTAAACCCTTTAAGTAACCACTGCTATCTTGACTGTGTCACTATTACAGGAGGAGAAAGTGAGGTCTGCAGATGCTGGAGATCAGAGCTGAAAATGTGTTGCTGGAAAAGCACAGCAGGTCAGGCAGCATCCAAGGAACAGGAAATTCGACGTTTCGGGCACAAGCCCTTCATCAGGAATGAGGAAAGTGTGTCCAGCAGGCTCTATTACAGACTGGTTCACTGATATCAGACAGTCTGCTGCTTTTAAGGCATTGGTCATTATGTAATCAAACAACAGTATAATTGAGAAGGAAGATATCTGGAAACCAATTCTGGTCTCCAAGAGGGAAATGACCAAAATCCAAATTTAAATGAAGTGATTAGAAGTGTAAAGTATTCTCTGTAATCACTCCTCCAACCTGCAACAGTGAACAAGGTGGGGGTGGGGGTGGGGAGGGGGGAGAACGTGCTGGAACATGTAGCTTTATTCAAGAAAAGATGCATTTGTGTTGTAAACGTACCGAGTGAAATGTGCAGAAAAGACATAGATGTTGTACTTGTGTAGAAAATACATATCATGAAATATTTAGAAGTCATAAACTGCACAAAACAAAAAAGTGAAATTACTTCAGAAACCCAGCAGTTCTGGAATCATCTGTGGAGAGTGAAACAGTTAACAGTTTCACATCCAATAACCCTTCAGAACTTACTTCATGAAATACACATCTTCATTATTTCTAAATGTCCTTTAAAATAATTTCAAAATGTTTAAATTTACCACAAACATGACTATACTTTAAACAGTATCCACATCAAGTACTGTGACAGATGTCCAATCTAAATAGTCAGTTATGTTTTCCATCCCTGTTAAAATATTGGCTCCTAACTTCTGTGGCTAAATGATTTAAGCAACGGCATTGACTGTCTAATTACATTACGCTATGCATTTCAGGAGTCTCTTGACTATAGGAATGCCAGACTGAGAACACCAAGTTCTAATCAATTTAGGACAGTTGTGTTTTAACATATTTTTTAAAATTGTGTGTTAACATTGTGTGTTAACATGTGAGCACAATCTTAGAGAAATGGAACTGTAGAAGGAAAAGCAAAATTGTCACATTTCAGATAAATGCGGGTATCTGGCAGATTAGAGTGTGATTTATAATTGCTTTATAATATAATCAAATAATTGTATACATTGTTGCAATTTCCCGAGGAACAAGATAAGGTCTATAATTTGCTTGAACAGAATGCGTACAATTCTCAAATTACTGATGCAAATCTCAACATTTCAACTCAAAGGATTTTTATAAAATTACTTGTACACAGTTCAGAAATGATAGTCAGATAATGTGTGATGTGATTGGTCGAGAAGCAACTTCAGTGCACAGATTAGTCATTTAAAAACTATTCTGAGGTAATTTGAATACAGTGGCTCATACACACGACTGACATAATGGGGATTATTTTAAATCAAGAAAATGTATGCAAACGACCAGTTCATTCCCAGGAGACAAGTCCTCATTTAAGATACTTAATGAGGTGATAAGTCTCAATTTTTTTTCTATTTTCTGTCTTTTACTCTGGCTTGTTTGATGTCAACCATTAAAAGGAAGTGGGAACTGCTACATGGAAGAGGTAAAGGCCCTTCCACCACTGTCTGTGGGTTAGAAGAAGCAGGGTTAGTTCTCTCAGCTCAAAAACGTGCTCCCTACTGAAATATAATTGGACATCCACCTCACATGATCACTGCCCTCCCTGTGTCATAAAATCAAGGAATGTTTACAGACAGGATGCTATTTGGACCATCCTGTCCATACGGCCTCTTGATAAGAATACCTTGGCTAGTTCCACACTCATATCCTTTCTCATAGCCCGCATTTGTTTTTAATCTTCAGATAATTATCTAATTCCCTTTTGAAAGCAATGAAAATCATTCTGTCTCACTCTACTTTTGGATTCTTCTTTCCAGATCATAGCTTGATGCTACATGAAAAAGCTTTTCTTCATGTCACTTTTGGGCCTTTTATCATTTACGTTAAATTATTTGCTTGTTCTCCACCTTTCTTACCATCTGTTCTGTTCACATCAATCATGGTTCTGAACATGATCAAAATCAGCTCTAAAGCTTCTCTTCAAGGAGAACAGGACCAGCTTATTGGACCTGTCCATGCAAGTCCCTCAACTGTGCAATATTGTTAAATATTTACCGCACTTTCTTCCTAAAGGAGGGAGGATTGGAGAGTATGATTAATGGTTCTGCAAATTTGATTCTTACTTTCCTCCATACCACTGGGCCCTGGTGACCTGACTGCCATTAAATATACCAGTGTTTTTAATACCTTGTCTTTATGATGTCTCAGCTCTGTGTCTCAAATATCTCCTATTTCAAGATGACCTCGGCAGCATTTGCTTCCTTTGCAAAGACAGATTCAAACTACTCACTTAGAACTAAGTCATAACCTCTAGCTCCATGCAAGAATCCCCTATCTCCCTACTTTATCCCCATTTCGCTATTTATGTCTACAAACAACCTTTGTATTTCCTTTGATAACTGCCAGTCTCTTGTCCCAGTCTCTCTCTCTCCCTCTCTCTCTCCTTGAGATTTCTTTGCTCATTTCCCCTCTGAATTCTATATTCAGCTCTCACCAACTTCCTCCCCACCAACACCACATCCCTAACTCTGCCTCCAAACTTTCTCCAGCTCTTCCACTCTATCACTTTCTTACCTCATTGGTAGAGGTTCCTTTAGCCATTTAGATTCCTTATTCTTGAATTTTCCTGCTTAAGATCTCTAATTCCCTCTTGTCCATTAAGACCTTCCCAAACCCATCTCAACCAAGCTTTCAGCCAGACATCCAAACATTTCCTTCTTTAGTTTTTGTCCATTTTTGTTTGAAAAATCCTCTAAAGTATTTTGTACTATGTTTCTACATTAAAGATGCCATATAAATGCAAGCTGTTGTATTTGTTAATCTGTGTCAAGTGTGGTGCTGGAAAAGCACAGCAGATGAGGCAGCATCCGAGGAGCAGGAGAATTGACATTTCGGGCATAAACCCTTCATCTGGAATGCAGTCTTCACTTTCTCCTATTTGGTAATCTGCACAACATAACCAATGATTAAGATGTTTTTATTAATCAAACCTGATGGATAAGAGGATATTAACATTTCATAAAACAAGTCTTAAATCATTCCATGAGTGAAACTCTTGAAATCAAGGCTGTAATTATTGTAGCGCACCAAAGGATCAAAGTGAACTTGTTTTATATTGATCTCCACTTAAATATCAGATCTGTAGTAAATCTGATCAACGAGCAATCTGTTTTTTATTTCAATTAAAATTCCTTTTAAACTCACTAACCAAGTGCACTTTGAAATGTTATTGGAAGAATTTCTTCCAAAACTTAGGAGAACTCTTCCTGGGATTACGCCAATAGCAGCTTTCATTAATATACTGCTTTTACAAAATCCCACAAGACTTGGGCTGGATTTAATATGCAGGAACATGGGAGTTTGGGAGTGGGTGGGGAATTAAATGCCAGAAAACTGACTGCACATCAACAAACTGGCTGGAACCCACCAACTCCCACATTTAACTGCAACTCATTAGTCTGCATGCAAACAACACGCTCGGGAGAGGCAGGTTGTCAATTTCAATATGTTAATCACTCAATTACAGTAGTATTAACATAGATTTTTATCTAATTTAACTGTAGATCCATGGATTGCCCAGGCCTCCAGGAGTTTGCCAGTTAAAGCAAAACAAAAGCACAAACACAATTGAGGCGACTGAATAGAGGAAAGTAAGTTATGACAATAGGTATTATAACTTCAAAGTTGCCTTTCTGCTCCATGTGTAAAATATTTTTTCCACAGTGCTTGTGCTGAGGGGTTATGGAATTGACAATTATAGAAGCGTATACATCCAGTCTCCACACTGGAGCTTTGATTGATCCCATCAGCATGCTACCACTTACACTGTTTCACTTTCAATCTCAGAATGAGGACTAACTGGATCAGAGGTTGCAGGAACAGCACCAGCAGGAGCAGGAACATACTTTTCCTTACAGACCTGCAGCACCAAGGGGACAGGGGAACAACACAAAAGGTACAACTCACAGGAGGCCATCTCACAACACGGAGTACCAGAGGATACTTTTTCTCAACATGTTGGAATACCATTATTTTTTTATGCTGAGGTTATGTGCAGATGTTTGCAACCTATTGGAACAAGACCTGGTGGCCAAGTAGAACTGATGGCCATGCATTTCTAGAAAGTGTTAGTCAGTTACAAACAACATCTACCCCTTGTTGTCCAGCCCCTTCCAGGGCTCTGCCAAGGACATGAGCAGGAATTTACAATTGATAGCACATGATGATAACCAATGACTGCTTTCCCAGTGCAGGCAATTCCACCAAATTGGCCACCGGTGATATTAATCAATTCGGAAGGGTACCTGTGCATGTGCAGCTTAGGAAAGAAGCATCACCAACTACAAGTATATGACCATCCAGGAGTCTTTGCCAACATCTATGATTTTCATTTCACATCAATGTCCAGCTATGTGCAGCTACAAGGAGATATTTACCTCTGTGTGCATAGCCATGATGTTTCCACTTTGGGACGGACCACCTTCTCTATTCACTTCTCAGCTGGAAGCAGACCCATCGGCTGTGATACCTCAGGGGATTCAGCACAAATGAGGCCCAGGACTGATGCAGTGAAAAACCACATGCAAACCCAGGTACATCTTTCAGCAGGCTGACAACATGCTGAAGATGCACCTGCTGCCTGGACAGCTCTGGAGGAAGCCTTTCAGCACAGAATCCTTTCCTTCCTTCCATAGCAACCAGGGCCTCCAAAATGGCGGTAGTATACTGCACTCTGCACAGCATTCCATGGTACTAAGGCATACACCTACAGGAAGATGTTGAGAGTGTGGTGCTGGAAAAACACAGCAGATCAGGCAGCATCTGAAGAGCAGGAGAATCCACACTTCAGGCATAAGCCCTTCATCAGGAGTGAAGGTTTTGTACCTGAAATGTCGATTCTCCTGCTCCTCAGATTTGTCTGATCTGCTGTGCTTTTCCAGCATCAACGCTGATCTGCAGTCCTCACTTTCACCTATAGGAAGCTCAAAAGGACAGAGCATGGAGCTTCTTCAGACATGTCCAAGGAGCAGGAACCAAGCTGTGATGCAGTGAATGTGCTGGAGGTTGCAAACACGGATGCCAGGGAGTGACCTCATTTGCAAGGTTCACTTAGATTCCATCAACCCACCCAACTGCAAAAGGCTTCCCCCTCCCATGTAGCACATCAGGCTGTGCCAAAGGGGACGGGAGATGGAATGGCATCCATGGGGTGGCTTTTGGGCCGGCATGCTAGTGGTGTCACTGAATTGAATTTCACACCCACAGGCTCGAGCATATTTGAGCAAAATTCAGCTGGACCACAGTCACAATCAGGCTATTAAGTAAACAACAAATATTTTTTGAAGAAGTTTAGGAAAAGTTGCAATAACTTTCATGACCTCACTGGCAGTCTCCCCACCACTCCAGCACCCCACCACCCCATATTTCAGCAGCTGAACTCCAGCCACTTGATTCAGAAGCAGTGGCTTATCAGAGAGAGAGGGGAGGATGGAGAGCTGACAGTTGCAATGTGAAAGTCATGCTACACTAGGTTTCACAAAGCTAAGCTGAAATATTTGCTTGCCACCTCAGTGTCAATGACTTGCAAGGCTGCATTCACGTCCAGAGAACATAAACAGAGCAGGTAGAACTCCAGACAGCCCAGAAAGCATCTAAAACAGGAATTAGGTCATTCATAAATGCCAAGAAGACCCCTGTTTTACACATTGGGTGACTTTTAGGCAGCCTTGGATACAACAATAAAATTCATTCATTTTGTTCCAGTGATGGAGAATTCCTATTCCTACCTTTTTTATTTAGATTTGGAGACTCTAGCTGATCTGGCTCAAGATTTTAATCTGAGTCAATTATAAGCACAGAGATCATTTTCTTATTGAACAACAGATGAATAGAAACTAGGAGCAGGAGTAGGCCATTTGGCCCTTCGAGTCTGCTCTGCCATTCAATATGATTATGGCTGGTCACCCTGTTCCTGCTTTTGTCTCAGCCCTTTAGCCCTAAGAACTATATCTATCTCCTCCTTGGTTGGCCTCAAGCTGGTTCTTTGGCAGAGAATTCCACAGGCTCACCACTTTCTGGTTGAAGAGATTTCTGCTGATCTTAGTCTAATAAAGAAAACATGAGATTGAGATATTGCGCCAGAGGAGTTAGAGATAATTTTATGTTTATCTTTATTTGCAGTTTTAAGATTTGATTTCATTTTGCCTGACAACTGTGTGAAAACTTTATTACTTGACTCCAGCAGCAGATATGAAAAGGAATAATATTGCTTAAATCAAAGTTTTATGCTTACCTAAAAGGATATTAATTAAAATTATCCAAAACCTTAAATAAGGGCAGGAAAATGTATATTTGTTCAAGTGCTTTCACTGTCATTGCACAAGTGAAGAAGGGGTCATGCCCGAAACTTAGATTCTCCTGCTCCTTGGATGCTGCCTGACCTGCTGCGCTTTTCCAGCAACACATTTGCAGCTCCCATCTCCAGCATCTGCAGTCCTCACTTTCTCCATTGCACCAATACAGTCAGTTCTGCTATAACTCATGTTTGGTCAATGCAAATTGGCTTTAACACAATCGAAAACTTAGACCATTATTTGTAGAATATGAACTTTCCTTACCTGTATTGGCTATAAGATTCCAGCCCCATTAGTTTGAATGGCGCAACCATTGTGCGATTTTCTTATAATGTATCATCACACAAGAATAGTACTATCACGTTTTATCAGAACCAACTGTAGGTTGTAAAAGATCCCAACAACAGTAGATTTGTGGCCACTGCCGTGCAAATAATTTTGATTTCAGCACCCATGCAGGACAGACTTTTTGAGAGAATGGGATTTATGCACTTTCAATTACAGTAGAATCTACTAAACTTAATCCACGCATCAATTAGTCATGGACAATCAGGCAGGTTAACCCCAGTGCCTTCTCAGATCTTCCACCTCCATGAAACTTCCAATGCTGATACATGCTGTGACAGACACATTCACATTGCCTATTTCGAAATTCTAAAGCACAACACAGCATACCACACTGAACCAAAGGAAACAAAATCATTAAATATTCCCAATTCATGAAAATAATGGCTTCTCAACAACATTCCTTTTTTATAAATTGGCAGCTGACAATCAGACTTGAACCTTGATATCATCTCCTTTTAGTTGCTATGGAGACCATAAAGTGTCTGTGTGATTTCTTTTCCTCTCTAAAGTGGCTTTGTCACCTTGACACATTTAACAATTAATTGTGGGATACAGAAGTTGCCATGGTTGCAACAGATCCCACGTTGCTTTCGTAATGTTTTAGACCTACAGAAAAAGTTGTACTTGTCGAAGAACCTGCTCATGTGCACAACTAGCAGAACAGTGGATCAGCACAAGTCACATCCCTACAAAAATTAAACATTAAAGAAAGTGTAGTTAAACAAAAGATACATTTGTTGAAGTTGTGTGTGTTATACTAATCAGAAGAATCTAGAGACAAGCTATTTTGAAAAATTAGCATAAATGGGCTTAGATTTATGCGTACCATTAATCTTTAACTCCTATGAATACTATCATGGACAAATGCAATTGCAGTAGGTAAACTGGAGAGAATGAAGCCAAGCAGGCTTTTCCCATTTGTTCCTTCATCACAAATTATGGGCACCGCTGTGACAGATGTATCCTTACCGTCATCACTGTCAATCATGCTACTAAATCACTTTTGCTGATGGGTATTGGAGGCCCACCTGTTCTTCCTATGGTCTTACTATCCTCAGTTTTTCTCTTATGTGGTCTACTCTTGATTATCACTATCGTGAAGAAAGGCATCGTCAACAATAAAGAGCCCTGACTCATTAGTGGTGGTAATCAGCAAGAATTTCCCTCGCTCACGTTTTACCTGATACGGAGGGATTTCATGGGGTCAGTGTCAATCTTGAGTATTCCCCCTGGCAGACTATCACTGTGCTGTACTTTGAGGTCAAACTATACACAAAAACGTTGGTGGAGTAAAAGGACCTTCACTGTAAGGTAGAACTCACTAGGCTGTTCACAAGTCAGAGCTCCAAATCTTGGCACAAGGTCCCTGAAGGACTTCACAGGGTTGCTCAGGAGTGTTTCCCATTGTCAATTCTGGTGCTTGTAGCAAGATAGGTAACCAAGCAAATTTTATTCCTTCTCTACTTTTCTATAGTTGTTTGGTAAAAATGAGCAATTTGTTAGGCCGTTTGAGAATGCAGTTGAAAGTCAACCACATCGCTGCAGGCTTGGAGTTACATGTAGGCCAGACCAGGCGATAGCAGCAGAATTCATTCCCTAAAGGACATTAGTGAACCAGCTGGGCTTGTGTCACAATGCTGAGGTTTTGTGAGTTCTTTAAAAAAAAATATCAATTCATTGAACTAAAATTCCAGTGACCAGGGTGGGATCGGAACTTGTGTCTCCAGAACAAGAGTTGGGGGCCTCCGATTTATTGGTTCCAATTAGTGGTGCAATGGATTAGCATGTCGCACTTTATGACTGTTTTGAGACTTGTTTAAAACAATTCTCTACAACTCCTCCCAAAACATTCATGGAGCTTCAAACAGTAATGCATTATTCTTCAACTTAGTCAATAAAAAGGTTGTCTCATATGTTACTGCATGCCTTGGGAAATCATATGCAAGGAGCTTAAATTTGAAAAACATTCAACACAGCACTGTAGCCCTTCAACTCCACTTTAACTGCTCAGTATAGGATCAAGGAACCCGCTCTGGATTGAGGTCTATATTATTGAAGCCTATTTCAAGCTACATCAGGGAAAACTACTGAAGTTGGAATCCATATAAAACCAGTCAAAAACATTAAGAGGTTGAGATTTTAAAAAGCAGTCTTCAATTCCTTGTCTATCCACTTATGTGCTAATTAAATAATTCTGATTTGTTTAATTATAGGATGTATTGTTCCTTCAGTTTGCCAATTACACTATAAACTTATATTGATTCAAGGTGGCTTTAATGTTGCATGAAATCTGTCGTACAATTGCAGTTTAAAGCAACCAGCCTGAAAGCAAATAACTCAGACGTGATTTCGGGACTATCCGTTAGAAGGTAGCCTCACACCATTTCAGCTTTGCCATGACTGGAATATAACATGCTAGCAGATAAGTCAACAATTATGAGCCAATCCAATTGGAAACCCAGCATGAACCGTGCCATTTTGACAAGTCACTCATCACGTTTACGCTGGGTTATAATCTGAGTGTGCTGATTTTGAGAACTAGAACACAATTTGAGCACCCAAAGGCTTGAACCAAATTCAAATTCCAATAATGGTGTACCTATCAGAATTGCAGTCCATTAAAATCTGATAGTCTCTTGAGCTACCCTACCATTCAACCATATCATAGCCAACTGTCTACCTCAATACCATTTCCTGCACTGTCCCAAATCCCTTGATATATCTAATACTCTATCTGGAAAGATGTGACAGAAATTAACAATCTTCATTCACTTAAAGTGAAAATGCTATTGCCATTGTAAATCTTCCCAAAGGACTGAATCTTATTTACCTTACTTTGCCCTGAATGCAGTTAATAATGTTATTAATTAAGATCTGCAGCTTTGGAGAATTAAAAAAAAGTTAGTTGCTGATGCTCTAAGGGACTCGATACAGCTATCTGCATTAATAGCTATGCTGGAATCTTCAGTGAGAGGTAGAATTTCCTCCCTGTCACAGGGCCCTGTCAATATTCTTCCCTTCAGAAAGATAGAATCTTTTACAATACTGGCTTTGAACAATTATCTGTTGCCATATATAACCATTTCAGAACTCAAGATTCTTCAAAATCAACACTTCTTTTCATGCTATTTTTTGCTGATTTTGCAAACCTAAATAATAAAAATGGAATGTTGCTTGTCACAGAATAATTAACATTTCATATTAAACAAATTTGGGCTCTGATGTAAAATGCAGATGGTCATTAACATGTGTTTCGATTGTAAAGATATCCATTGTTCCCACTTGGGAAATACATTTGGACAAACCCTACAGAGCATGAAATGAAACCCTTCTCCAGACATAGAAGCAATGAAGGAATACAATAAATAAATAATGCAACACACACTTCACGCTGACACTTCCTGAAGCACAGATACTAAACTTTGTTCCTCAGTGTATAAGAACCTGAAATTGATAAAATATTCTTTCCTTTCAGTATTTCCAAACTGATTCCATCCAATATACTATTCACAACAAAAGCTCTATTATGTGACTAAGATGTGATTGGTGAGCTTTCTCTACTCAAACCAAATGAGGTGGATAAGATTTAAGAATATATGAACCAAGTTTGTAGCCTTCATAATATGGTTGATTTTTTTCAAAAAAGTCTGCTGATTATGAAGAACAGTACACATTTCAAAACATTTTTATAATCAAATACAAGAATGTAGCCCCTGCTGTAATATAGGGATCATGTCAGACAACTTTGCACTCAAATGAACCAAACCCCCAAGAACAACATGTAAATGACCAGACAGGCTGTTTTTCTGTGGTGTTGACTGAATATCAAAATAATAGTCAGCACAACAGGAATAATCCTATTGTTCTTCTTTATAGTGCCTTATGATCTTTTACATGTACCAAGCTACCAATGGGCCTTGATTTACCACCTCAGCTGAGAAGCAGCATCACCAGCAATGACAATGGCATCATAACAGGAGTATGCCTCGAGTCAGCTCAGTCATTCAATAAGATCATGGCTGATCCTATATTGCTGAAAATGTGTTGCTGGAAAAGCGCAGCAGGTCAGGCAGCATCCTATATTCCTCATTTCTACTTTCCTGTCTTTTCCCTGTATCTCTGGGTTCTCCTACTGATTTTATTAAAAAATCTATTTCGGCCTTAAAATATACACAAAGACTCTGCACTGACTGCTCCCTGTGAAAAGTAATTCCAAGCACTTATTAGCCTCAGACATGAGAAAATCCTCCTCATTTCCCCCTTTGACCTAGACTCTCCTGTGAAGGGTAACATCCTCTGAACATTTCCCTGGTCAACCCCCTTAAGAGTCTTACAACTTTCAGTGAGATCACCTTCTATTCTTCTAAACTCCATTGAGTAGAGACCCAGCCTATTCAGCCTTTGCTCATAAGGAAATCCCTTCATATCAGGGATCATAGTCGTGAACTTTCCCTGACCTGCCTCTAATGAAACAGTATCCTTCCTTAAATAAGGGGAACAAAATTGCTCACAGTACTCCAGATGTAGTCTCACCATTACCTTGTACGGTTGCAGAAAGACTACCCGAGTCTTGCATTCCAACCCCCTTGAAAAAGGCTCATGTTCCATTAGCCTTCCTGATTACCTGCTGTACCCCTGTGCTAGCTTTCTGTGTTTTGTGTACAAGTACTCCCAAGCCCCTTTGTGTTGCAGCTCTCTGCAGTTTTTCTCCATTTAAATAATGTTGTTCTTTTGTTTTCCTTTCCAAAAGAACAATTTCGTATTGTCCCACATTATATTCCATTTGCCAACTTTTGCCCAATTACTTAACTTAACAATTTAACTGTTCATATCCCTCTTGCAATCTGTTTTTCTGCCTATTTTTGTGTTGTCTGGAAATTTGATTACAGTAAGTTCACTTCCTTCCTCCAAGTTGCGTACACAGTTGTGATCCCAAAACTAATCCCTGTGGAACACAATGGGTCATGGGTTGCCAACCTGAAAAAATGTTATCTCCACTTATGAGCCAATGCTCTAACCATACCAATATACTACCTCCAACACTGTTGGCTCTTATATTATGACTTAACCTTTTGAGATGTGCTTTGTTGAACACCTTCTGGAAGTCCAAATGTGACACATCTATTGGTTTCCCCTCTATCTCTTCTGATCGAGGCTTCTTGGAAAAAAATTTAACAAACTAATCATACAAGTTTTCCCTTTCATGAAGTCATGCTGACAAGACTTGATTAGATTAGGATGTTCCAAATGTTCTCCAATACTCCCTCAATAATTGATCTCAACTCTTTTCCGATAATAAATGAAAGGCTGATCAGCCTATAGAGTCATAGAGACGTACAGCATGGAAACAGACCCTTCATGCCGACCAGATATCCCAACCTAATCTATTCCAATTTACCAGCACATAGCCCATATCGCTCTAAACCCTTCCTATTCATATAAAAGGCACCTGGATGGGTATATGCTGCAATTGTACCAGCCTCCACCACTCCCTCTGGCAGCTCATTCCATACACGCACCACCCTCTGCATGAAAAGTTGTCCCTTATGTCCCTTTTATATCTCTCCCCTCTCACCCTAAACCTATGCTCTCTAGTTCTGGACCCCTCTACTCCAGGCAAAATACTTTGTCTATTTATCCTATCCATGCCATTCATTGTGCCCACTTTTTGCCTCCCTCCTTTTTTGAAGAGGGATACCACAGTAGCAGTTTTCCAAAACCTCTCCAGAATCAAAGGATTTTGGGAAAATTACAACCAATACATCCACTATCTCTGTAGCTAGCTATCTCTTTTAGGATCCTCAGAAGCAAGCCATCAGGGCCAGGGGAATAATTTGCTTTAGTCCCATTGGTTTGTCTAGTACTTAGATCAGTTTACCTTTAGCACTGCATTAATGCATCAGCTTTGATTTGCACACTCAAATTTTGATGTGGAATTTGAACCTGAAACCTTGTGGACTGAAAAAGACTGAACAAATCCTCATTTTTAGCACTGCCAACTCAACTCCATTTGTTTACTTCAATTTTTCATTGTTTTACGCATAGTGTCCACTTCATAATTTATTTACATCATCCTATTGCTGTGAATAATGCATTGGGTTTGGACGTGAAAATGAAGATCATGATGGTTCTGGAATGGTCAATGAAATAGCAAGGCCAGTTTTATATCCAGTCAGAAAATGCAAAATCTACCTCTATGTCACAAGACAGGGGCAAACATTTTTTTGTAAAATGCTTAAAAACCGTTATATTTTGGAATTATTTCCAAGAGGATAACTCTACCAAGGAGACAGAATGATGTTAACAGCAACCCACAACAGTTAAGAAAAATATAAAAAGCTTAACAGTGGACTATTTGGCATCTACTTAGAAAATAAATAAATAACAAAAAAATGCAACAAAATATACCACTAAATCTGTACAATAGAGCTTTCAGGTTTCTGCCTGCTGAGACATAATGATACAAAGTTTGTCGAAAGAAAATACACAGCAATGATGCATAGTTAGTAGCATGAAAAATAATCAGCAATTTCAGGGAATTAAGAAATGAGAAAACGAAGAATATTCAGAAGCTGCTGGTTGATCTACCTGCTCCAGTATTTCTGAGCATCAGCTCATCCTTAGTCTGACTTCTCTACCCCCCCCCCCAGAATTTGTTGCATTTGTGCACAATTTTGACCTTACTGGATAATTAAAGTAGACTAATGCATAGTACAAGTACTCTTTGGAATGATATGATCATTTTAATAAATGCAATCAACTTCCCCAGTGCTGAAAACTAGGGATTTGAACTTTTAAGTCTCATTCCTTCAGACAGAAAACTGTTGTTGGAGATCTTAAAAATGTTTTATTTCACGTTTCTTTTGTCTGTTTCACTCCTAATCACTCATTCCAGTTGCAACCAGACTCAACTTTGGAATCAGACGCTGCTGGGTTCAAGGGCGAAGTACAAAGATCAAGCTTGACGCTTAAATACAGTATAAAAGGTCTGCCGCTCTGTTAGAGGTGCCGCCGTACCTACGAAATGTTAAATGAGGCTTCAGCTGTTTACTTGGGTAATTATAGAAGACGCATTTTAAAGAACATTAAACATTTATCCTTCAATTAATGTTACAAATACAAGTTAAAAACTGAAAGAACTGCAGATGCTGGAAATCCGAATCAAAAACAAAATTAAGGTTTCAAAACATTAACTCTGATTTATTTCTATTGATGCTGCCAGACTTGCTGAGAGTTTCCAGCAATTTCGTTTTTTGTGTGTTACAAAGGCAGGTTCTGGCCTTTGCTGTTTACAGGAATTTACTACGTGCAAAATGTCTCCGACATCCCAACAGTAACTACATGTCAAAAGTACTTAACTGGCTGTAAAATGCTGTCAGACATCACGTGATTGTGAAATGCACGACTTAAATGCAAATCTTTGTTCTTTTCAGTCTTTCCACACCTGATTTGAATCTAATTCACCCTGTTCTCAGTTGTTTCCTTGTTAAATTTTCAATGCTATCTTATTAGTGAAGGAGGGATACCGTTTATCCTGCTGTTCCACATTGCCATAACATCATCGGCTCACACATCCAGTAATTTAGGGTATAAAGCTGAAGGCTGCATGAAATAAATCTAATAAATTTATATTGTAATTAATATTGAAGTCAAATGTGAATTATGTATAATTTCTAAGAAGCAAAACAAACAGATAAAGCTAACATAAAACACAATGACGATTCTTGTATTTCCTGCCAGTATAGAAATCTAAGATAATATTTTTACAATAACAAATATCTACAGGAGATTTATATTGGCAGGTGTGGAAAGTGAATCTGATCTATGGAGAAAATACTGTGGAAACAATTACTTCAGCGCAAATAATGTATTAAAGGCTAGTTGCACCTCCTGGTGGAAAAGATGGGTACTATTGAACAGTCAAGCTATAATGTATATTTGTCAAGGTTAAACAGAAATGCAGAAATTAATAATGCAGAATGATTTCAAAATTTCCAAAGTATGCTAATTCTTAAACAAGATAGTGTTACTTGAATAAAAGTTCAATTTATCATGTTTGTGCTTCAAGAGGAATAAGTTAAAGTGGCAATGACATACAGTCCATATTAGATTTCCACCTACAGTCTGCCAAATATCACTGTCATTAATCAAAAATCAAACTACTTGTGATGGCAGTATCTGGTTTAAAAAAAAATGGCTAGAAAGAGGATCACTGCAACTTTCAAGAGACTGATCAATATTTTCAATGATGGAAAATGCCACAAATGTATAAGGCTTTCTGACTTATATTGAAGTTTCATTTCAGTTACATCCTGCTTGCCAGTTATTTTGATACATTACATATATTGGGCAGCATGCAGTCATCATGTCACAACTAAAAAGAGTCACATCTAAGGCTAACACCCTCCTACAGGGCAAAAATGGTGATTCATTCTAATACTCTGGTTGCTAAGCACCAGATGCATGATGCAAGAAAAAATACATACAAATCATTTTCATCTTGTGTCACAACAATTTTTGAACAAAGGTATTCAAATACACACAGTGTCTTCTTTGGAGGTCAAATCACTTCATTTTATTCAGACATTTTAAACACTAACCTTCAGCTCTCTGCCTAATTCAGTTTATTTTGGAAATTCATCATTTTGGGACAGTAAAGGAACTTGAAATAATCAAGAATGCACTGTACTGAAATTTCATGTAGACTATGCATATTCAGGTCTTTGCCAAAGGCCCAAAACCCTATAAGTAAGCAAGCCACTTTATTTCAAACACCTCATAATCTGAGGTCCAAATAAACTGCATGGATTCAACACAATAACCAGGATCACCTTTAATCAAGCAACATGATAAAGTGAATTTAATGTGAATTGTTGAATCTATCTGGATCCAATGTAAATTATGCTTGCGGACATCAACACTCTAATGATGATACAACGAAACAAAGAACTGAAAATGCTGGAGATCTGAAACAAAAACAGAAATTGCTGGAGAAACTCTGCAGGTCTGGCAGCTTCTGTGGGAAATCAGAGTCAATGTTTTGAGCCTGATAGCTCTTCAGGAGGTGATGATTGCTGACTGCATATGCTTAAGGCTGATTATTTACAATTGCGCATGCTCAAGCTTATGATCTTAAAAAAATCTATTTTGTTTAACATTTTATTTTTCTTGCAGACACACTTTTATTATTCGCCAATATATTCAGTAATCCTAATCATGAAATTACTGGTGACTAATAACAAGACCATTTTTAAAAAAGATGTGAACATAATTATAATAACATTCTAAATTGTGTCGTAAACGTTGGCATAAAGATTGCTACAAGTATAATCCAGTAATAATTCACAGGAAGTACTCTGCAATAATTCCAGTTAGACTTTATTAGTCTTACACAATCCAATTAAAATATACATAATATTGCAGATTTAAAAATAGCCAGAGATTTTTTGGCAAGCAATTACATCCAACTCATATTTTCACAGTTTTGACCATGACTTTTATGTTTTTGCAGCTTTCTCCTGATACAAATAGTGTAGCGTCCTTACAGTCACACTCAATTTACTCACCATTTTAGATCCAATTGTGAAAAAGATATGCTGGAACTAAGAGCGAGTTAAACTGCAAGTCACAAAATTTGAAAAAGGGTGAACAGAAGTAAGCTTTTGGAATCTTTGTGCAACATTCAATGTGGTTTTCTGATTTTATAGCTGCAGAGATTAATTTCTTCAAAATTCTTCAACCTTTTTATCAGGATGAATTGTTTCGTAGAAAGGTATAGATTTATCGAGCTTAGTCAACATGGATTTATGAAACAAAAATCTTGTCCTGACTAACTTTGAATCATAGAGTGTGGGAGTACAGCATTCAGCCTATTGAGTCCACATCAACCCTCCGAACAGTATCCCATCCAGACTCACCCTGTAACCCTGCATTTCCCTTCGCAATCTTGCACATCCCTGGGGACACTATGGGCAATTTTAGCATGGCCAATTCACCTAACCTGCACATCTTTAGACTGTGGGCGGAAACCTGAGCACCCGGAGGAAACCCACGCAGGCACAGGGAAAATATGAAACTCCATACAGACATTTGCCAGAGGGTGGAATCGAACCCAGGTCCCTGGTGCTATGAGGCAGCACTGAGCCACTATGCAGTCATTCCATGGTTGCATTTTTTGAGGAAGATTGAGGAGGGTTATGGATTTCAGAAGAGTTTCAACAATGTCCCACATGGTACAGTGATTAAAAAAGAAAAGCCCACAGGATCCAGATCAATTTGGCTACAAAGTTTCCACAGTGGCAGGAAATAAAGGATAATTATCGATTAGTATTTTGCAACTTAAAGGCAGTTTTCAGTGGGGTTTGACTCTAATCAATACTGGCTCCTCTGCTTCTGTGGTATACATTAAATGTTTTGGACACAAATATAGTGAGGATGAACAAGACGTTTGCAGACAGTACAAAAGTTGGCCGTAATGTTGACTGTGAGGATGGAAGCTGTAGACTGCAGCAAGCATTTTTTTAAAAAACTCATGCACGAGATGACAGTATCACTGGCTCGGCCAGCATTTATTGCCTATCCCTAATTGCCATGAGGGCAGTTAAGAGTCAACCACACATTTATGTGGGTCTGGAGTCACATACAACCCAGACCAGGTAAGGACAGCAGTTTCCTTCCCAAGGATATCAGTAAGTCATTTGGGCTTTTCCGACGTTTGACAATGAATTTATGAACATCATTCGTCCCTTAGTTTCAGATTTTTTTATTGAATTTGAATTCCACCCTCTGCTGTGGTAGCATTTGAATTCGAGTCCCAGAATATTACCTGGATTTCTAGGACTGCTAGGCCATCACCTCCCTGCATGATATTAATAAACTGGTCAGGTGGGCAGGAAAATGGCAAACGGAGTTTAATCTAGAGAATGTGAGGTAATGTATTTGGGAACAGCAAAGGAAGTACACAAATAAATGAAAGAATATGGAGAGATAGACAGGATATGAGACACCTTGAAGCGAATGTTCACAGGTCCTGGGAGGTAGCAGTACAGATCGATCAACTGGTTCATGCACATATAATC
Organism: Hemiscyllium ocellatum; assembly: GCF_020745735.1. NCBI lineage: Eukaryota > Metazoa > Chordata > Chondrichthyes > Orectolobiformes > Hemiscylliidae > Hemiscyllium > Hemiscyllium ocellatum. The sequence continues at coordinate 37,450,477 of NC_083413.1, forward strand.
CTTTCCTTTACTAATCAAGGTATGTAATACATGAGTAGGGAGGCTATGCTGGAATATATAAATATAACTAGTTAGTCCACAGTTTGAGCACTATGTGTAATTCTAGAATTTAAATTATAGGAAAGTTGTAATTGCATTAGGGAGAGTACATAAGCGATTCACAAGAATGTTGTCAGGAGGGTAAAAACACAGCAATGAATAAGGGTTGGACAGACTGAGGTTGCTTGCCATAGAGCTGATGAGAGATTTGATTAAGATGCAAAAATTAGAGAGACGCCTGGATACAATTGATTGGAAGGGCCTATTTACCTTAGTAGAGGAATCAATGATTGGGAGAGCACAAATTTAAAGTGATCGGTAGAAGGATTAGAGGAGAGATAAGGAAAACCACTTTCATCTAGACTGATAGGGATTTGGAACGAGCCACGTGACAAAGAGTAGTGGAGGCATAAACCCTCAACTTGTTAACAAGGTGGTGCTGGAAAAGCACAGCAGGTCAGGCAGCATCCGAGGAATGGGAAAATTGATGTTTCAGGCAAAAGCCCTTCATCAGGAATAGAGGCAGGGTGCCTGCAGAGTGGAGAGATAAATGAGAGGGGGGTGGGGGTGGGGATGCTCCGCAGATGCTGCCTGACCTGCTGTGTTTTTCCAGCACCACTATAATCTAGACTCTGGTTTCCAGCATCTGCAGCCCTTGTTTTTACTTTGTTAACAAGGTGTCTGGGAATACACCTTACATGCTGTAACCTGCAGGGCTACAGACCAAATGCTGGAGAGGAGGAGGAGGCTGGAATGACTTGCATTTTGCTGGCACAGATGCAATAGGCCATGTGGCCTCTTTCTGTGCTACAAATGTGCTATGGTCTCACCAATCCTGATATGGTAGTGAACAAGGGTGCGAGTATAGAATACAGAACCATATATTTACTTCCACTTTTTTTTTTGCCTGTGTAAACCATGAGACCTTAAATACAATTTTAAGCAAAGTTGATATGATTAATGATTACCTCTTGCCGAATGCCATTGAAGCAGGGAACAAGCGACTCGAGCATACAGTTCAGCACAAAACTGCACGCTCAGCTTGGGGGAAATGCAGTTTGAGTGCGAGCACACATTTCAGCCACCACACATCTTAAATACAGACTCCACACCGGCCTTCCACAACCCCAAATTACCGATAATGGTAGCTGTAATATTGTTAAAGATCTTCCAGTCAGCAGCAGACTGGATGCACCCATCACTGCCTCATTTCAACTGACCATTTAACAATCTTCAAGCGGATCTTTTGTATCTTCCCAGTCCCAGCTTCAATTTGAATCCAGAAAGAGCGAGAAAGCCCAGTGGCATTTCCCATGAAGAAACACCACTTTTGTTTATATTCAGTTAATTGATTTTCATTACTTTTGTTGTGGACTTGTCAATCACAGAAACAGCACTGTCCAACTCCACTTACCTTGACCATCCCGGGTCATCGAACTTCTTATAGGAATGTGGCTAGGTCCTTGGGACCAGATTTCAGGAACTGACCTTGCCTGACAGTGTACTCCAATTATCTTCTCCAGTTGTACTTTCAAGATCTCCTGGCTCTCCGCAAAAACATTGCTTCCCTTCTCTTTTCCACCTTTGATACTAATACCTCCATCAGACTGCTTACAATTCATCTATTTTTCCTGGTGCACTATTTCCCATGCCTCACATTACAACCAATTCCTTCAATCTGGATTACTTTCCGTAAATTAGCCTGAATCTTCAGATATAGGGAGTGGCAAACATCAACATGTAGGTTACTAACACACCTGCCAATGCATGGGATTGCCCTGTACTTGTGTAAAAGTTTAAATTTATGATTGCTGGTTTGACCCTGCTGAGGTTACATCTTCATATGACACCCAGGAACCACCATACCATCAGCTTCTCCTGTTTCTCAAGACATCATCCCCCAGTCATTCAACATCAGCAATCTTTAGGAATCCGGACTCATAGCTAATATTCAGCTACTTCATCACACCCTCTCATATCTTTGATTGCTTCCTGTCCCACATACCTCCAGTTAGTTGGCCATGCTAAAGATGAATATACAATTGGATCTACAAGCAGTGAGTCACTGGATGTGGGTGGGTTGTAGGCAGGCAAGAGAAAGAATAGTTTGTGCGTCAGCTCACAGAACAGCAAGGTGACTAACAGGTTCTGTTTCAGAGGACTGAGATGAGGATTTAGAAAAGATCTCATGCAGGAGATACCAGGTGTCAATGCACAATGAGATGCTTGGTGCATTTGTAGCCCTGAAGAACAGTATTTAGGTGGATAAGATGATTAAGAAGAAAGGTTTCCCATTGGAGACTGATTAGCAAGGTTAGATCTCATGGAATACAGGGAGAACTAGCCATTTGGATTCGGAACTGGCTCAAAGGTAGAAGACAGAAGGCGGTGGTGGAGGGCTGTTTTTCAGACTGGAGGCCTGTGACCAGTGGAGTGCCACAAGGATCAGTGCTGGGTCCACGGCTCATCATTTATATAAATAATTTGGATGTGAGCATAAGAGATATAGTTAGTACGTTTGCAGATGACACCAAAATTGGAGATACAGTGGACAGCAAAGAAGGTTACCTCAGATTACAACAGGATCTTGATCAGATGGACTAATGGGCTGAGAAGTGGCAGATGGAGTTTAATTCAGATAAATGAGAGGTGCAGCATTTTGGGAGAGCAAATTTTAGTAGAACTTATACACTTAATGGTAATGTCCTCGGCAGTACTTTGCTGAACAAAGAGACCTTGGAATGCAGGTTCATAGTTCCTTGTAAGTGGAGTCGCAGGTAGATAGGATAGTGAAGGCGGCGTTTGGTGTGCTTTCCTTTATCGGTCAGAGTATTGAGTCAGGAGTTTATGAACAGGACATTACTTAGGCCACCTTTGGAATATTGCGTGCAATTCTGGTCTCCTTCCTAACGGAAAGATGTTGTGAAACTTGAAAGGGTTCATAAAAGGTTAACAAGGATGTTGCTAGGGTTGGAGGATTTGAGCTATAGGGAGAGGCTGAACAGGCTGGGGCTGTTTTCCCTGGAGTGTTGGAGGCTGAGGTGTGACCTTATAGAGGTTTATAAAATTATGAGGGGCATGGATAGGATAAATAGACAAAGTCTCTTCCCTGGGGTGGGGGAGTAGAGAAATAAAGGACACAGGGTTTAGGGTGAGGGGAAAGAGATAAAAGAGACCTAAGAGGCAAGTTCTTCATAGAGAGGGTGGTACGTGTATGGAATGAGCTGCCAGAGGAAGTGGTGGAGGCTGGTACAATTGCATTATTTAAAAGTCACCAGGATGGGTATATGAATAGGAAGGGTTTGGAAGGATATGGGCTGGATGCTGGCAGGTGGGACTAGATTGGGTTGAGATATCTAGTCAGTATGGAAGAGTTGGACTGCAAGATCTGTTTCTGTACTGTGCATCTCTCTGACTATGTTCAAGATACTTGCCTGCATTATTTCAGGGCATTGAGTATAAAAGCTGGCAAATTATGTTGCAGCTGTATAAAACTTTAGTTAGGTAACATTTGGAGTACGGTGTGCAGTTCTAATCACCACTGTGTAGGAAAGATGTGTAGGCTTTGGAGAAGGTGCAGAAGAGGTTTACTTGGATTGCAGTGTATTAGCTATCAAGGTGTTGGCCAGACTTGAATTGTTTTCACTGGAGTGTCAGAGGCTGAAGGACAACCTGATAGAAGTGTACAAAAATACAAGGGGCGTGGATAGGGTGGACAGTCAGAGTCTTTTTCTGAGTGGAAGGGTTAAATACTTGGCATTATAGACTTAAGGTAAGTGGGGGACAGGTTAAATGAGATGTGCAAGGCTTGTTTTTTTTAATATGCAGAGGGTGGTAGATGCCTGGAACACACTGCCAGGGTTGGTGGTAGAAACAAATATGTTAGCAATTTTTAAAAAGACATTTAGATAGATTCATGAAGCAGAAAATAGAGGGACATGGAATGTGCAGACAAATGGATACTTTAGAATGGCATCATGGTCAGCCCAAGCAGGATGGGCTGAAGGGCCTATTCCTGTGCTGTAACAATCTATGTTCTAAAACGTTGCAGCCGTGGAGTTATCTGGTGGCCCATGTCTCAGTTTCCATTTCAACACAGGTGGACCCAATGTCTTAGTGTTTTAGTGAAAGTTCAGACTGACTTCATACAGTTTGTGTTTGCTGCCACACAGGATCAAACCTCATGGTTGCACCCAAAGACAAAATGCTGGAAAGTCTCAATAGGTCTGGCAGCATTTGTAAGGAGAGAAAAGAGCTGACGTTTCGAGTCTAACTGACCCTTTGTCAAAGCTTTGACAAAGAGTCAGTTAGACTCGAAACGTCAGCACTTTTCTCTCCTTACAGATGCTGCCAGACCTGCTGAGATTTTTCAGCATTTTCTCTTTTGGTTTCAGATTCCAGCATCCGCAGTAATTTGCTTTTACTCATGGTTGCACTTTTCATTGCTGAAGGGGGGCTCCAGACTATCACAGCAATCTGTACCATAGATTACTAAAGCACCAACTTGGAGGAATGGCAAGGGCTCTGTGGGATGTGAATGTTCTAGCCTCTGCAAAATCTATTCATGCAGCATTCCTCCAGTATCTTTGCTGTTTTTTTTTAAATTTCAAAATATACTTTATTCAAAGAAATAAATCTTTGGTACCTGTACAATTTGTCATGTCGTTCATAGATATATACATTGCATGTCTTAACATTACAAAGAACAGATTGAATTAATCGAATTTACAGTTTTCCTATTTACAATTTCCTTTATTAACCATCCAGTCTCTTATCATTTAGCTGTGGCTTCAGTAGTATCTTTGCTGTTGCCTCTTCACAAAGCAGTGCAGCCTACTGCCTGTAGTTGTAATGTGGCGCAATCTGGAGGTGGAGCCCTCGGATCCAGAGTTACTTTTGGGTCTTCTACAAGATCATCTGCAGTGTCTGAATTTAAATCAGTAGCCTTTCACCCGACACAATGCAGCTACTGGGGTAATATGATGTCAGAACAGTAGGGCAGGCAGACATTCAGGGGATATAATTAGCTCAGCATAAATACGTTATTGTAAGATTTTTGAATAAAGGATTTTTTTTTACTGGCAGCTTTTATTTCAGTACCTTTTGGCCAAAAAGAATGCAGAAATAGGTACAATCTGACAACCAACACAGAGCTAGAGATTACAGGAAGATGTAGATTGGCATCTGAATATTGAAAGGTAAAATAATAATCAGGAAGAACAGAAAGCTAGGAAAAGGTGGAGGTGTGTTGTTCTGTGAATTAATGATGGTGTAACCCAAAATAGAGAGGGATGGCCCAAGTTCAAGAAACAAACAATTTCTCCTTCGAATCCTCCCACTTACTCCAGACCAAAGGGGTAGCCATGGGCACACGTCTGGGCCCCTGCTATGCCCGTCTCTTTGTTGGCTATGTAGAACAGTTGATCTTCCGTAATTACACCGGCACCACTCCCTACCTTTTCCTCCGCTACACTGATGACTGCATTGGCGCCACCCCATGCTCCCGCGAGGAGGTTGAGCAATTCATCAACTTCACCAACACATTCCACCCTGACCTTAAATTTACCTGGACCATCTCTATCACCTCCCTCCCCTTCCTGGACCTCTCCATCTTCATTAATGACGACCGACTTGACACTGACATTTTTACAAACCCACCGACTCCTACAGCTACCTGGATTACACTCTTCCCACCCTACCTCTTGCAAAAATGCCATCCTGTATTCCCAATTCCTCCACCTCCACCGTATCTGCTCCCAGGAGGACCAGTTCCATCACAGAACACACCAGATGGCCTCCTTCTTTAGAGATCACAATTTCCCTTCCCACGTGGTTAAAGATGCCCTCCAACGCATTTCATCCACATCCCGCACCTCCACCCTCAGACCCCACCCCTCCAACCGTAACAAGGACAGAACGCCCCTGGTACTCACCTTCCACCCTACCAACCTTCGCATAAACCAAATCATCTGCCGACATTTCTGCCACCTCCAAAAAGACCCCACCACCAGGGATATCTTTCCCTCCCCACCCCTTTCCACCTTCCGCAAAGACCGTTCCCTCCGTGACTACCTGGTCAGGTCCACGCCCCCCTACAACCCACCCTCCCATCCTGGCACCTTCCCCTGCCACCGCAGGAACTGTAAAATCTGTGCCCACACCTCCTCCCTCACCTCTATCCAAGGCTCTAAAGGAACCTTCCACATCCATCAAAGTTTTACCTGCACATCCACTAATATCATTTATTGTATCCGTTGCTCCCGATGCAGTCTCCTCTACATTGGGGAGACTGGGAGCCTCCTAGCAGACCGTTTCAGGGAACATCTCCGGGACACCCGCACCAATCAACCACACCACCCCGTAACCCAACATTTCAAATCCCCCTCCCACTCGGCCGAAGACAGGGAGGTCCTAAGCCTCCTTCACTGCCGCTCCCTCACCACCAGACGCCTGGAGGAAGAACGCCTCATCTTCTGCCTGGGAACACTTCAACTCCAGGGCATCAATGTGGACTTCAACAGTTTCCTCATTTCCCCTTCCCCCACCTCACCCTAGTTCCAAACTTCCAGCTCAGCACAGTCCCCATGACTTGTCCGGACCTGTCCTACCTGCCTATCTCCTTTTCCACCTATCCACTCCACCCTCTCCTCCCTGACCTATCACCTTCATCCCCTCCCCCCACTCACCTATTGTACTCTATGCTACTTTCTCCCCACCCCCACCCTCCTCTCTCTGCCTTTATTCCCGATGAAGGGCTTTTGCCCGAAACGTCGATTTCGCTGCTCCTTGGATGCTGCCTGAACTGCTGTGCTCTTCCAGCACCACTGATCCAGAATCTGGTTTCCAGCATCTACAGTCATTGCTTTTACCACCAGGATGTAGAAGCTGTATATGTAGAGGTGTGAAATGATAAAAGCGAGAAGTCACTTGTGGAAGTGTTGTATAGACTGTGATCATACAGTAGGACAGTATATGAAAGAAAAATAATGGGATTTTGACAAAACAGAAAAACAGCAATAATCATGGAGACATAATTTACATAAAGATGGTAAAAATCAGAAGGATTAAGTGAATCTAGAGGAAAACTTAGAAGAACACTTTTCTGGATTTTTTTAAAAACAGTACATATAGAAGTCAACTAGACAGCAGGCTAAATTGGACGTAATTTTTGGCAAGATACAGGATTGGATTAATAAACACACAGTGAAGGCATCCATAGAAGCAACAATCAGAAAACATTGAATTTTACATCCAGTTTGAAGGAGAGAAGAGTGGGTTCAAGATGTGCCAGTTAAACCTAAATCAGGACAAATATGATTGCATGAAACCAGAGCTCGCTAAAACACATTGGCAAATCAGATGAAGGGATGAGTCAATAGAAATGCAGTGGCTGATATTTAAAGGGATGTTTCAGAATAGATACATTCTAACAAAACAAAAATTTCAAGTGGAGGAGCTACCATCCATCGTTAACTAAAAAAAGTAAAAATGGCATCTAACTTAAAGAAAACATAAAAGTTGTGCAATTATTGGTGGTAGGTCAGAAGATTTGATATAATATAAAGTAGCAATGACTAACTAAAATATTAATAAAGGGAAATTAGAGAATCAGAGAAAACAAGCTAATAATACAAAAGCTGACAGTAAGCATTAAAAGTTAACACTGGTGCAACAGAAAGTGAGTCTGGAGAATTAATAATGGCAAGTAAAGAGATGGCAGATAAAATGAACAGCTATTTTGCATTGATAGACTAGCAACGTCCAAGAAATACATGTATAAAAAGGAAATGAAAGAAACGCAAGAAAATTAGACACACCAGGGAAGTGGTACTAAGTAAATTTCTGGAACAGCGAGCTAACAAATCCCTAGCTCCCAATGGACTTCATCCTCGGGTCTTCACAGGATGAGGGCACCGCTGGTCATGCCATCCCAGATGGAAGTCAAGAGACAACCACCTTGCTAGTCATGTGTACTGCAGACCAGGTAAGGATGACAGTTTCCTTCCCTAAACGACATTATTGAAAAAACCCAATGGGTTCACCAATCAGCAGTGGATTCATGAATATCATTAGTGTATTAATCTTGGTCATTAGATTTAAGATTTTTATTGAATTCAAATTCTACCATTTGCCTTGGCAGGATTCAAGCCTGGGTCCCAGAACATTACCTAGGTTTCTCAATTAACAGCAGCAATAAAACCACTAGGCCATTGTTACGATACGCTGGTATCGCTATCATTTGTGGTAATTTTTTTCTCCACGGCTCCCTAGATTCAGAGAAAGTTTCATCAGATTGAAACATAATGAAAGTAATTCCTTTCTTCAAAAGGAAGTTCAACAGAAGCAGGAAACTATATGTCAGTTAGCTTAACAGCTGTAATGGGGAAGACATTAAAAGTGTTAATAAAGACATTATAACATGACTCTTAAAAAGGTCAAGGGAATCAGGCAAATCAGCACACTTTTGTGAAAGGAAAATCAAGTTTACTAATCTATCAGAGTTCTTTGAGGAAATAATACATCCACACAACTCTACGTCCACCTCCTTTTGAGAAAGAGTCTTTAAATATTTTTGAGGCAGAGGGCGATTGATTCTTGATAAGTAGTGGAGTAAGGAAGTATTTAGTGCCAGTAGTTGGAATGAGAAGAAATCAGATCAGCCATGATCTCATCAAATGACACAGTAAGATTAAGGGGTCGTGTGCCCTACTCCTGCCTTTAATTCATAGGTTAGTGTGTAGAATTTGACATGGCAAACAGATTGAGATAAGGAATTGTAAATCAATGGTGATAGTGGAATGAAATCTTGCTCATGAACATCCTATCCTATATAAAGCAATGGGGTCATGAATGCCACCTCTTACTCCTCTTCCTGCTGTGTGGCCTCAGATTCCTGGTGGCAACAGCTGTTCCCTCACAATAGCCATGGTTTGGAGAATGCAGTTGACTACCACAAACTTTGACACCCAGTCTGGGAGAATTGCAATGCCGCCTACATGCAATCCAGCCAACAACAAAAAAATTGCTTCGGGTACAGATGGTTTCCTGGTGCTTGCGTGGTTCATGTTATACGCATGTTGTCCTCACATGGTCAAATGGAGGAATGGAGTCTTGGACGAGAAGAATAGAGGGCACCCCTTTCTCTCAAAATGGTCATCACCATTTGAATGTGGTCACCTATTTACAGTAGGAAAGGCAATCGATTTGAGAATGGTCCCAGGGTATGGGCATTCGTTACCACAATGCTCGGTGTACAGTCTCACACCACTTCACTAGTTCCAGCATTAGACACACTACAGAGTCAATTTTCCAATTTTAAAGCTTGTAAAAAAAAAGGCAACATTGACTTTCCAGTGCTTAGCTATTACCACTTGGTTTCTTTCAAAGGTCTGTCACTAACTTTTCACTAAGCTTTGTAAGCAGTTTCGCTGACAGATGTGTATCTCATAAGCAGTCATTCCACACTGCAACACACTCCAGCTGGTGAAAGGGCAATGTGACACATCTAATAAAGATTACAATTACAGGCTAAATACACGTTCTTCAAAAGGATAATACCAGACAACTCACTGAATTGCCAGGTTTTAAAATAGAGCAGCATAGAAAGAAGGAAGAAGGGTAACTACCACCTCTCTCAGATTCTAATCAATTACTGAGGGTGGCATTCATCTTAGGTCATAGTGCAAACTGGGTGACGGTGAATCCGCAGCCTGGTTTGTACTCCACCCACTGTTCTTTCCACTAATTTCAAGACTAATTTTCAGCCTCACTATACCAGAGGAAGGAATTTGAAAATATGGGTAGGTGATGACCTAGTGATATTATCGCTGGACTTTTAATCCAGAAACCCAGGTAATGTTCTGGTTACCTGGGTTAGAATCCCACAAGAGCAGGTGGAGGAATTTGAATTCAATCATCATCTGGAATCAAGAGTCTAATTGTAACCATGAATCCATTGGCAATTACCCGGGAAAAACCCAGCTAGTTCACTAAAGTCTTTTAGGGAAGGAAACTGCCATTCTTACCTGGTCTGGTCTATGTATGACTCCAGACACACAGTAATGTCGTTGACTCTTAGCTGCCCTCTGGGCAATTAGTGATGGGCAATACATGCTGGCTGTGAATAATAAAAAAAATTCATTTTTTTTCAAAGTGCTAATTACATATTTCCATTCTTACTTACAGATATCCTTTTATGTCTGAAAATGCAAATTAGGTTGACATTTTACACATTAGATTTTGTGCTCCTTTTTAATAACTCAGTGGGCAGTAAATCTGATTTTAGGAAGAATGCACAACAATCTTGATTGGCACCACATCCACAAACATTCACTCCCTCTACCACTGAAATTCATCAAATGATCCTTAGCACCTTCTAAACCCATGGCCACCTCCATCTAGAAGGACAAGGGTAACATGTACATGGGAACACCATCACCTTCAAATTCCCATCAAAGGGCCTCTCCATCCTGACTTGGAAAGATATCACTGTTCCTTCACTGTCACTGGGTCATAATTCTGGAATTTCCTTCCTGATGCATTGTGGGTCTACCTACAGCAGGTGGACTGCAGTGGTTCAAGATGGCAGCTCTTGGACAACTAGGGTTGGGCAATAAAAGCTAGCCAGCCATTGATGCTCACATCCCACAAATAAATTTTTTTAAAAGTCTGTTCTGTCTCTTTAGTAGTGTTAGCCAGACCTAAAGTGAAGATAGTGGCAGAGTTGGTTGGTTTTGAGAGATGAGAAACTTTGGAGAAATCTCTTCCATCATCATTTCCAATCATATTTACCATTTAATTTTGCTGGTAAAGATGTGATTATGAAGCCTAGGAACTGATAGGTTTAAAATTGAATAAAACTTCCACCAAGATTGGCACATGATATTGGGCCCACACTCAAGCACAGAATTGATGTAAACTTGCTTCCTAAGTTTTGGGAGCTCTAGTCAACAGGATGCGATGGTGACAATCAGCTCTGTGACTGAAAAGCTATTGACTAAATGCCATTTAATGAAGTTTTCTGCAGTAACAGAAGATGGAGGCAAATGCAAAATCAAACAGATGCTGAACAGTGTAGAATTTAAGACAGTTTTATGAATAAATGTGCCATGTAATAGATTAGAAGTTAATGGGAGAAAAACATATAAGATAAATAGGTTCTACTGATCTTAGTCAAATGGCTAAAAAAAAACAATTTTGAGGAAATCAGCTTGTTGACTGAGAAAAAGATGCAATGTTATATAGAAATGTGTAAACTGCCACATGGTGAAGGCAAGATAGGAAGCTTGAGAAAATTGAAAGCAGCAGATTCACATCTTCACCCACATCAATCATTATTGCAAAAGTACTCACTAAACATAATTTCACAGTTTAAGAATGCAAATCTGCAATATGAACAAGATGTGATCATATCTGTGCAGCTTACCATCTGGGGATATTTTGGTAAGGAACTCATGTCATAAAAGATACAAAATGCAGCAAACTGTAATGAGATTTGGATTTGCAAGCTTTGATCAAACAGAATGCTGAATTCAATACTCAAATACTGGAGTCCCCATCCTTCAGATGCATTGCAATACATTTTGAAGTATATGCCTCAGTAATGTTGCATGATTAAAAAACATGGGCATTTAACCACAACAATTAAACTTTTGAATTTGAGCAACAGATAGAACGTCTATTCATACTTTGAAAAGCATCTTGTAACACGCAAAAACTTTATTTGAATGCCGTATGTGCATATTTAAGCACAGCTAAAAAACAATTAGTGCATTGAAATGACACTGTAAAAGTGTATAAATTAGTTGCAAGTACATATGTACATTACACTTTGTAGCTCACCATTGACTATTGTATGACATATTACAATCGTAAACAAGAACAAACCACCGATTCCATTTCAGTGTGTTATTCAATGCATCACAATGCATACATGAGAACAAAAGAAATAGGAGTAACTTATGCAGGGCAGAAAGCCCACTCTGCCAATCGCTATGAACAAAGCTCATCTTCTGTGACAACCCCCATTTTCCCAAACCGCCCTGCAACTCTTACTGTTTTAATAGGAGCCAAATCTCAGTACTGAACATACTCAATAAACTGAACCTCTGCAGCCCTTGGGGGCAGCAAATTCCAAACATCCATGACCCTGCGTGAAGGAAGTCCTCTTCATCTCAATTCAAAATGGTGCATCTTTATTCTGAGTCAATGTCTTCTGTTTCCAATCCCTCCAAGCCAGGGAAAAAGATCCTTCTTAAATACTCAGCCATTACACCTAGAGTTACAAAAGCACCAGGAGAGACAAAAGAACAAACAAACAACAAGCCCAATTTTGGAAGGGGAATGATGATGTGAAATTGCTCTCTTATCCCCTTAGGTTATCAAAATTAATCTAACCAATCCGGTTTATCTCAACTTACATTACATCTACCTACCTCTAATAAGTAACTTGCGTAAAAACTGCACATTTACAAACATATTTTTAGAAAGTATATGGATTCCATAAATACAACTTATATCATTTGCTTCAAGCTGAATAAAGGCTTTGAGCTTGCCCAATCTTATTCTGGTCAGTTTTCCAGTTGAACAAGTTAACAGTATATTGTTGTGGTTCTGTTCGCTGAGCTGGGAGTTTTTGTTGCAAACGTTTCGTCCCCTCTCTAGGTGACATCTTCACCTAAAAAAAAACTGAAGATGTCACCTAGAAAGGGGACGAAACGTTTGCAACAAAAACTCCCAGCTCGGCGAACAGAACCACAACAACGAGCACCCGAGCTACAAATCTTCTCACAAACTTTTAACAGTATATTGGTTGACAATTGTGTCACAAATTGAAATCTGATTGGACATGCCTGTTTTTGTATCACATACGATTTTCTATTCCATTGATAGGTGAAATTAAGTCAATTGAATATCCAAAAATTAAAAAATGTAAAGTTGAACATCTTGAACAAGTTAATTTTTGTAAAGAAATTATAGCACACTTAAAGCTCGTTAGCCCATTTCCCCATAGTATTTCTTCTTGTTGCTGTGTTATTTTCCAACAGAACATGGAGATTAAATGGTTTGTGGTGCTTGCTAGTTCCTTGAAAAGGATATAGTTAGAAAAGTAGGTCCAGCCAACAGTTTTGTAATAATCTGCTTCCTTCACAAGATGTAACAGTCGTTTAATGAACTATCATTGCTACAGTGATTCATTAGCTTAGTATTATTCCCACTTTCTTCCGTCAAATTCTTTAAACTGCATATTGGTAGCATGGGAACAAAAAGAGAGATTCTGTCTTTTGTTAAACAAAGGCCATTGCCGTGTTGAACGAATCTGAACAGTGAGCAGAATGGTTTGCAATGACCAAATGCTTTCAACAAAAGAAACGCTGATGCTGTGAAAGCAGATTGGGAAATGGTGATTGGAATTATTCCAAAATGGTGATTGTGTTGCAGGAAAACTGAAGTTAGTGACAAAGCCATTATTGAACTTAATCTGCAACAAGTTACTGAGCTGAATTATACCAGAAATCAGCTAAGGTGTTAGCTTTGAAGAGTTTCTCTAGATGGGTCCTAGCAGGATTTCTCAATATCTTCCAGAGCATACCTGCTTACCTAACACACAAGTCGGACTCACCACAGAAGGAAGTACTTGCTAATGTCAGGAGCCACCAGTGCTATATTAAAAACGCAGCCATGCACCAGATCAAATGCTGTCATTGCAGAGTTGTGGAATACAGTTTGTGAACTTTGCCCAGGAAACAGCCCCTGCTCAGCTGACAGGGACCTGGACATCCTGAGGTGGAGAGAACAGTACATTGAGCAGACAGCATTTAGGTTAGAGAAAGGTCATTCAGATTGCTTCAGGATTTGATCTCCAGGGTTTCTCTGAGATGACTTTGGTTTCCCATGTGAAAAAGAAATTCCAAGTAACAATTCCACGGAATTCCACTTTTAAAAAGCATTTGAGTGCTGGGAATAAATACTCTAATATAAAAGTAACAAGAGAAGGTGATGGCCCAGTGGTATTATTGCTAGACTATTCATTCAGAGACAGAGGTTCAAATCTCAGATGGTGGAATTTGAATTCAATAAAAACACCTATCTGGTTCACTAGTGTCCTTCAGGGAAGGAAATCTGTAATCTTCACCTGATCTGGCCTACATGCGACTCCAGACCAACAGTAACGTGGTTTACTCTCAATTGCCCTCTGAAAAGACCTAACAAGCCATTCAATTGTATCTATCACTACAAAGTCTCTAAGAAATAAACCCGGATGGATCACCAGGCATCAACCTGGGCACCAGAAAAGACAATGGCAGAAACAGCCTGGTCAACCCTGCAAAAGTCCTACTCGTTAACATCTGGGGACTACTGCCAAAATTGGGAGAGCTGTCTCACAGACTAGTCAATCAAGTGCTTGACATTGTCTGTAAGGTATGATTTCGTGAGTATGACCATGTCCCAGACACCCCTATCACCATCCCCAGATATGGCATGTCTCACCAGTAGGATAGACCCAGCAGACATGGCAGCCCAGTGGTGTAAAGTTGGGATGAGTTGACTGGGAGTCCACAACATTGACTCTGGACCCCATCAGGCCTCATGGCTTCAGGTTAAATGCAGGCAAGGAAACCTGCTGCTGATTACCACATATGACCTCCCTCAGCTGATGAATCAGTACTCCATGTTGAACAGCACTTGGAGGAAGCACTAGGCAAGGGCACAAAATGTACTCTGGGTGGGGAATTTCAAACGTTCACTACCAAGAGGGGCTCGGCATCAGCACAACTGATCGAGCTGGCCAGGTTCTAAAGGACTGGATCTGCGGCAGCTGGTGAGGGAACCAACAAGAGGGAAAAACATATGCCTCATCCTTACAAATCTTCCAGCTGCAGATGCATCTGTCCATGATAAAATCAGTACGAGTGACCGTGACACAGTCCTTGTGGAGATGAAATCCTGCCTTCACATGGAGAATAACACCCCTCATGTTGAGTGGCACGATCACTGCTCCAAATGGGACAGCCTTCAAACTCAAGACTGAGCATCCATGAGGCCATTAACAGCAGCAAAATTGTACTCCAGCACAATCTGTAACCTTATGGCCCAGCATATCCCCCACTCAACCATTACCATCAAGCCAGGGAATCAATCCTGGTTCAATGGAGAGTGCAGGAGGGCCTGCCCCAGAGCATCACCAGCTATACCTGAAAATGAGGTGCCAACCCTCCTTGGTGAAACTATCAAATACTTGCAAGCCAAATAGCAAGAGCACTAAGTGATAGACAGAACTAAGCAATCCCACAACCAATGGATCAGATCTAAGCTCTCCAGTCCTGTCACATCTAGTCATATATGATAGTGGACAATTAAATTACCCATTGGAGGAGGAGACTCCACAAATATCCCAATCCACAATGTGGAAGAGCCAAGCACATCAGTGCAAATGATAAGGCTGAAGCTTTTGCGGCAATCTTCAGTCAGAAGGGCCAAATGGATGGCCCATCTCAGCCTCCTCCAGTGGTCACAAGCATTAAAAATTCCGGTCTTCAACCAATTCGATTCACTCCAGTGATACCAAGAAATGGTTGGAGGCATTGGATACTGCAAAGGCTACAGGCCCTGACAACATTGCAGCAATAGTACTGAAGACTTGGGCTCCAGAACTTGCTGCTCCTCTAGCCAAGCTCTTCCAGGACATTACAACACTGGCATCTACCCAGCAATGTGGAAAATTGCCCAAATACATCCTGTACATTTAAAAAAAAGGACAAATCCAACCCAGCTAATTATCACCCCATCAGTCTACTGTCATATATTAGTAATGTGATGGAAGGTGTCACCCATAGTGCTATCAAGTAGCTCAGCAGTGATGCCCATTTTGGGTCCTGCCAGCACCACTCAGCTCCTGACCTCATTACAGCCTTGGTTCAAACATGGACAAAAGAGCTGAATTCCAGAGGTGAGGAGAGAGTGACAGCCCTTGACATCAAGGCTGCATTTGATCCAGTGTTGCATCAAGGAGCTCTAGCAAAACTAGAATCAATGAGTATCAGGGGAAAACTGTCAGGTGGTTCGATCCATACTTGATGCACCAGGAAGATAGATGTTATTGTTGGTGGTCAGTCACCTCAGCTCCAGGACATTTCTGCAGGAGTTCCTTAGGGTAGTGTTCTAGGCTCAACATCTTCAGGTGCTTCATTAATGACCTTCCCTTTATCATGAGGTCAGAAGTGGGATGTTCACCGATGGCAACAGTGTTCAGCACTATTTACGACTCCTCAGATACTGAAGCAGTCCGTGTCCAAATGTAACCAGATCTGGACAGTTTCCAGGCTGGGCCGGTCAGTAGCAAGTAACAATCATGCCATAAAAATGCCAGGCTTTGACCATCACCAGTAAGAGAAAACCTAACCACCATTCCTTGACATTCAATTGTATGATCACCGCCGAATCCCCCAATTTCAACATCCTGGGAATGATCATTGATCCGAAACTCAATTGACCTCACTACATAAATGCAGTAGCTACAACAGCATGTTAGAGGCTAGGAATACTGCGAGTAACTCACCTCATGTCTCCTGAAAACCTGTCCACCATCTACAAGGCCCAAGTCAGGAGTGAATGAATACTCCCCATTTCCCTCAATGAGTGCAGGCCCAACAACAGTCGAGCAGCTTGACACCACCCAGGACAAAGCAACCCGCTTAACTGGCATCTACAAGCATCCACTCCCTCCGCCACCAATGCTCAGTAGCAGCAGTGTGTGCTATCTTCAAAATGCTCTACAGAAATTCACTGAAGATCCTCAGACAACACCTTCCAAACCCATGACACTTCCATTTAGAAGGACAGGGGCAGCAAATATATGAGAACACCACCAACCTTCAAGTTCCACTTCAAGCCACTCATCATTTTGACTTAGAAATAGATCACCGTTCCTTCGCTGTCACTGGATGAAAATTCTGGAATTCCATTCCTAAGGGAATTTTGGATCAACCCACAGCAGGTGGACTGCAGAAGTTCAAGGCGGCAACTTAACACCACCTTCTCAAAGACAACTAGGGACGGGGAATAAATGCTGGTCAGCCAGCAATGCTCACATCCCATTAAAAAATGAATAAATGGAAAAGAAATTGCACGAGCAGACAGAATCAATGTCAAATCAACTATCAGTGAAGCTCATTGTTTAAGCTTTAATAAGTCACTGCAGACATCACTAGACATCAAACATTTAAGCATGGATTCAAATAAAACATTTCTGTCTCTTTTTATCTTTACATGTGGCTTTAATGAAACTGATCTCTGCATTTGCAATTATTTAGAATGTAAGAAATCTGCATGTAAAACATGATTTGTATCCAAGCACGTAACACCTGAGCAAGAGGGCAATCAGAAGTTGAAGCACTCCAATCTCTGGCCTTTCTGCCAATGAGGAAGAAGGACTGATCTCAGGAAGGATGGGAGATGAGAATACATTAGAGTTAGACAATTGTAGGAAGGCATGCCATGAGTTCATGATAAATGTTTGCTTCTTTTCCTCTATCATGTTGTACTCTTATGCTAAGAAATAAGATTATAAATCTCCCAGATCACTGCTTTTATGTTGACTTACATTTGAATTCTCATCAGGGCAAGACGGTCAATTCTCATCTTCTACGTGTGTCTGAGGGGGCCACTATGCACTGGATATAGTCAGCACTTCACAGTGTATTTAAGTGGCAAAACTCCTGCAAATTAAAAGTGTGCAATCCTTTCTTGTTGACATAGGTTGGGCGATTGAAATATGGAGCACATAAACTCACTGAGATACAATCCAGACCATCCAGCCTTGAGGTTTTTGGAAGGGCTGAAATTTGCATCTTTGTTTTTTTTTTGAAAAAGCGAACCGACTCATTCAAATCCTCTACATCAGACAGATTTAAATATCCAAATACGTTTAAACTATAATATTTAAATTGTTTATTTTGTTGAGATTTATGTTTGCATTTCAAAAGCAATTTTCTCAGTTTTTTTCTACATCATACAAGTCAGTAGGAACTATAGACTAAGAATGGCTTGATAACACAAACGTATATCACCAGTTCAAGTCCATTGAATTTTATGGCTGAAAACAAATCAAATCGGCAAAGACGATTGTGGAATTTAAAACACAAGCTACACTAAAGGGTAAAATCAAGGTTCTGCAACTTTTAAACACTGTTTGACAAATATCAAGCTGCAATTAGTCACGAAACTGTCATGCCTGCGACTTAAATAATGAGCCTGGAGAGTTTCTACGAATCACATTTGCTTAACAAAACCTTCAAATGGAACTCATTTTGTTTGGCACTTAGGAATCAGTCGGTATGTTTTAAAAGATTTTTTTTGGAAAAGACAATTAAAAAATACTGATGTACACTAATGATTGGCTCAGTATACGTTTGATTAGAATCATTTTGACTTTACAGGTGGAAGATGAAACATTCTTAAGATTTTTTTTAAAGCAATAAACCATTTCCACTTGCATTACTTAAATGAAAACAAGTTACCACTCAAATCCATCATGATTTGAGTTCTAAAAACAATTTGATAATCCACTGACAGCACTGGCTCATGGACAGTTCTGCAATTGTGATTCTGTAAATGTGTTTGGATGAAAACGTAAAGGAAAAATTCCCTTTTGAAAAGCAGCAGAATTTTAAACACGGGTTTTCTCCAAACTGGGAATTCTAACCCTGGGAATGACTTTAAAGACAGTGAGGTCAAATTTTTGAGTGTGATTCTGAGGTAAACATTATTTATCATAAAGTATTAAATAAGTGGAACAGTCAGCCAGTAATCTATACCAAGGTAGACAAGCAAGAAGATGGGTTACACTGAAATATTGACTTCTCCCCCTCCTAATGCTGCCTGGCTTGCTGTATCCTTCCAGTCTCCTGCTTGTCTACCTTGGATTCCAGCATCTGCAGTTTTTTTTGTCTCTTACCAAGGGATCTATACCACAATAGAAGTAACAACTTTAGCGCAAAATAATTACAACACTTGCTAATAGCAGTTGCTGCATTACAAAGTACAGATTAATAAAAATGTCACCAACTACTATTACTTTTTTAAAAATGATTTATTGGTCCTCTTCTTGAAGTAGGTTGTAACAGCAAACATACAAGAGATATGCAAATGTCATTAAGTGCCAGTCTCCCTCTGCTAGTGCATTATTCTGCAATTTATGAGAAAATAACTATACCTGACTGTGGAATACTCTACATCCTTTATGTAGTCATATATTGGAGAGTAACATTTCATAATTTTGACTAATACATGAATATGTACTACTGGAAGAACTGTTACAATCAGGTGAGAGGACGTAGAATGTCGAAGTTACACTTGTATATTCAGTGAGCATTTCCACACTGTAACAGACACGTGGACAGGTCTACCTATGACTATAGAAGCAGGCGTAGGTGAAAACGACCCCTTGAATCTGCTCTGCCATTCAGCATGATCATGGCGATTGGATAGTGGCCTCACCTCACATTCCTGCTTACATTTGTTAGTCAAGAATCTATCAAGGAGTCAAAGACTACATAACACTGCTTTAAAAATATCCTAGAAATGCCCCAACCATTCAAGAGTTCCAAAAAAATTCATGACTCACAGAGGAAGATGTTCTCCTGTTAAGTCTTAAATGGAACACCCCTTATTTTTAAACAGTTCATTTCCTCTGCTTTTTGTGGGAGAAATTAGAATCAATGTTTTTCAGTATCTATCCCGACGAGTTCTCTCTGGATCTTACATGTTTCAATAAGATCACCTTTCATTCTTCCAACCTCCAGTGGATACAGAACCTACTTGTCCAAACACGCCTCATAAGTTGACACCCTAACCCAAGTACCAATCAGGTAAATCTTCTCTGACACTAGATCTTTTCTTAAATAAGGAGATCAAACTACACTCAGTACTCCATCTGTAGTCTCCAATGCATCTTACAACTGTAGTAAAGCATCTTTACTCTTACAATCCATTCACCTCATAATAAATCGAGAGTGTGGTGCTTGAAAAGCACAGCAGGTCAGACAGCATCCGAGGAGCAGGAGAATCAATGTTTTGGGCATAAGCCCTTCAAATCAGGAACCACACTCTCAACTCTGATCTCCAGCATCTACAGTCCTCACCTTTCTACTACCTTGTAATAAATTACAACATATATTTTCCTAATCACTTGTTGTGCCTCTATAATAATTTTATGGGACTCATGCATGAACACCTTCTATTCCTCTATTCGCCGATCTCTCACCATTAAGTAACATACTGTTTTCCTATCCTCCGAAAGAAAAGTGAAGTAGTTCACAGTTTCCTACATTAAACGCTGTATAGTCCTATTGCATGTTCTCAAGAAAAAAAAACCTTTATTGTTCCTGGTCTAAAATAATAAAAGTGACCCAACTTTCACACACATACACACTCGTCTCTTAGTTGCAGTTTCTCCAAGAAACCTTAAAACATCGTCTGCAGCTTGAGAATAGTCAATCAGCAGATGGAGCTCAAACCTGTGCTATAGAGATAGGGGACCACCGGGTCCTATTGCTGCCCTCCCTTTGTATTGTGGCTTGTGTTCAAAACTAAACAAAAAAGGTTTCTTAATCACAGAAGAAAGCTTGCTGGCTTCTCCCGTGATTTCCTTTCTGAACTGACCAGTTATCTAAATATGGGAATGGTAGTGGATTCCAGGTGCTTGGATTGGATTATGGCTGACTGATATGGCAGTTGTGACTGTATTAGTGCCCCTACCGCTGAACCAGGAGGCCTACCTACTCCAGAAATGTGTAATATCTCTCAGCGTGTTGATTAGAAAATATCTATGGCTGAGTGAATTTCTTTCACAGCTAGAGAGGCCATTGTCTGAGATGATGTGGTTACGTCTAATCCATAGTTTGCATCTTGGTGAATGTTTTGATGTTCTCTGAATAGATTAGGAGCTGATCCCATTCACACATCCTCAAGATAATGTCTCTGCTGTGGTTTATGCCATTATAATGGCTTTGGAATGCATTAGGTACAGTTGTGTAAATGTTCAAACCATCTTAGAAATTGCTTTTTCCAGTCAATGGATTGTAGATTCAGATTTTAAAAGCTCAGTGGCTAACTTTATAAAGTTACATTGATATTAAGCTTTAGAAGAAACTGGACAATATTGAAGTGCATGGCGTCAAACTGGAACAAACTGGTAAGTTTATTTACTTAGGACAAACGATTGAGAAGACAGTGGGTGCAAAGCTGAAGTCAAAACAACAATAGAGATAGTCAGAAACAACTTCTTTTTGGAAGGTGAAGGTTGTCTAAATAAGAAAACTCAAACTTGAAAAAGGAGACAGAGCTTCTAAGGTGCCATATTTTGTCCACTTTCCTGTCTTCCCCAGAAACCTGGACAATAAATAAAGATCTGTGGCAGAAGTAGAGGCCTTTGAAATGTGAATGCTAAGGCAGGTTAGGTGAATGAAGAGGTGCTGGAAATTGCAAGAGAAATAAGAATTGTTTTTCCACTAATAAGAACTCGGTGAATTCCAGAAAAAAAAAGAAAAAAGGCAATATTTCAGCCATTTGATCAGCGCTGAAGAACTTCAGAGATTGTTTCTGAAAATAGACAGCAGCAGAAAAAAAAAGAGTTGACCTCAGTGCATTGGATGCCGGGTGTCACAGGGTGGTTACCGTTGGATAGGAAAGGATTCCACCCAACAGAAGAACATGATAATGCATCCGATCTGGGAAGACGAGCTTCAGGTAAGAAAGGGCAAGCCCCTTACACATTTTTTCCACTCCCACTCCCATTGCCCTCACATGGTCTAAAAATAAAAAAGTGCTTCTAACTTGTGGGTACTAATCTCCCTTTAAAATCAGCTGCCTACTTCATATCCATTGCATGGCTATGCCTCCATTTTGACATTTACCAGATCATTTATTGTATTTGCAGACGACACAAAAATAGGTGGAAAGGCAAGTGGCAAGAGGAATAGAAATAGTTTACAGAGAGATATTGATAGGTTGTGGGCAAAAGGAATTGACAAATGGAGCATAATGTGGAAAAAGGTGAAGTTGTTATTTTGAAAGGGAGAACAAAAGAACAGAATATTATTTAAAATTGAGAAAAAAGGAACAAAGGAACTTGGGGATATTAGTGCGTGAAACCCAGAAAGCTAGCACACAGGTGCAGCAGGTAATCAGGAAGGTTAATGGAACGTTGGCCCTTATTTCAAGGGGGTTGGAATAAAAGAGTTGGGAAGTTGTACTCCAACTGTACAAGGTGCTGGTCCGACCAGTTTTTTTTATCTGCTTAGTTAAAGGAAATATATCATTTCATTGAGGGCAGTTTAGAGAATGTTCACTAGGATAATCCTTGGAGGGATTG
Source organism: Hemiscyllium ocellatum (assembly GCF_020745735.1). Lineage (NCBI taxonomy): Eukaryota > Metazoa > Chordata > Chondrichthyes > Orectolobiformes > Hemiscylliidae > Hemiscyllium > Hemiscyllium ocellatum. The sequence continues at coordinate 37,472,888 of NC_083413.1, forward strand.
TCTTATGAGCAATGGCTGAACAGGCTGGGTCTCTACTCAATGAAGTTTAGAAGAATGAGAGATGATCTCATTAAAACATGTAAGATTCTTAAGGGGCTTGACAGAGTAAATGCTGAAAGGATGTTTCCCTCATGAGAGAGAGTCCAGAATCGGTGAGCATAGTCTCAGAATAAAAGAATGCCAATTTAAGACGGAGACAGGAGGAATTTCTTCTCTCAGAGGGTTGAGTGTCTCTCAAACACCTGGCTATAGAGCACTGTGGGGGGGGGGGGGGCAGAGTCCTTGTGTAGATTTAAGATTGAGATAGATAGATTCTTGATCAGTAGGGAAAATGGAGAGTAATGAGGAAATTGCAGGAGAGTGGATATGAGGAATGGCAGCTCTACCATGATCCAATTGAGGTTTGAGGAGCCGGATGGCCTACTCCTGTTCCTATTTCTTTTATGGTCTTATGATATTATGGTCTATTCCTTCTATATTTCCAATGAATAGGAGATACACTTGCGATTCTTGAATCTGCAGTGTCATTTCTGATGTATCTTAATTGGTGCCATTTGTGCTAAAATTCAAATTTGAAATGGAATATAAGAACTGGAGAAGATATTCAGTGTCCATTGAGTTTGTCTTGCTGTTCAATATGATCATGGCCGATTGCACAATTCAACTGTCTTTTTCTTACCCTATCCCCATAACCCTGCATACCACATACTCAAAGGCTGAGCTTCCACAGCCCTCTATAGTAGTGAATTGCAAAGATTTGCAACTCTCAGTTTAACAACAAATTCTCCAAGCAGCTCAGTGCTTAGCACTGCAGCCTGACAGTGCCAGGGACCAGGGATCGATTTCAGCCTCAGGTGACTGTGTGTGGGGAGTTTGCACATTCACCCTGCATCTGCATGGGTTTCCTCCAGGTGCTCCAGTTTCCTCCCACAATGCAAGATGTGCAGGTTAGGTGAATTAGTCAGGGGTGAATGGGTCTGGGTAGGTTACTCTTTGAAGGGCTGGTGTGGAGTTATTGGACCGAAGGGTCTATATTTCCACACAGTAGGAATTTGAATTCTAAGTGACATCCTCTTATTTTGAGATAGTGTTTCCTAGTTCTATACTCCCTAGTCAGGGGAGGCACTTTATCTATCCTGTCTTTCCCTTAAAGTATATTGTAAGTTTCAAAGAGGTCACTACTCATTCTTTGAAACTCTGGAGAGTACAGGTCCAGTTCAGCCAATCCTTTTTTCGTAGGACAGTCCTACTATCTTGGGAACAGTCAAATGAATTCCTTTTCCTTGAAGTCCCAGTTGTGAATATCAGCCAAGGATTTCTCTACTACTGTCTACCTTTACTGGCCTAACCAGCAAGTTTGTAATTCGACCCTGGACAATTTGCTCACATGCCATCTTGATGCTGGATCAAGCACATCAAGGCCTGATTCAGGCTAACAGCTGTCCAATCAGATTGCTTCTTGCTGTGTATCATGCAAATTCATGAAAGGGTCTCAAGGGTGTCACTCTTGACCCTGCAAAATTTCCATTCTACCTCAGATTATGCTGGAAGCTAAGGTATCCCAAATGTTTGAGCAATATATGAAGCTAGCACAACTGGTGCTCGCCACTAAAAGGATGTGTAACATAGTACATGAATTGCAGTGTCAGTGAGATGTCCGGTATGAAGGCTAAATGTCCCATAGACCAGCAAATCACATCAAATCCTTATGGCTGTTCATAAATAAGCACAGTAATAACCAGACCCAACCAGCGTGCACTTGTCAAGCTCATTCCAGAGTGTCTAACATCAGATGTGATTCTGCAATTGGACAACATTTGCAGAATGTGAAACGAATTACACTGACAAACAATATAGTTTTATCAATCAGGGTCAGAGAGTGGTGCACATGTGCACTGGAAGCTACATAGATTAGTACAAAGGGCCCTGGAGAGAACATATACATGCTCAACAAAACAGGCAATAGCCATTCACTGATTAATTTCTCAATACACAGCCCTGACAAACTCAGAGAACCAACCTGCCTGGTTTAAAATTTAACTAGCCCAGTAGTTAACCATCGGTAAATGGTGCCTTCATAATGGCAAGACCTTTACCAGAGTTCAAGACCAATCAACCAGCCCTCTCCTCTCACACTCTAGGACTGTGGGTATTGATATCCTTGTCAATTGTCCTCATGAGTAAAAGATAAAAACCTCCAACAAACCATCTTTGTTCAATAATAGCCAAGTGTGGAGTGCTAGAAAAGCACAGCAGGTCAGGCAGCATCCAAGGAGCAAGAGAATCAATGTTTCGGGTGTAAGCCCTTCATCAGGAATGGAGGGTTCATCCTGAAGAAGGGCTCTTGTCCAACACGTCAATTCTCCTGCTTCTCGGATGCTGCCTGACCTGCTGTGCTTTTCCAGCGTTACACTCTCGACTCTGATCTGCAGTCCTCACCTTGTTCTTTGTTCAATAATACTCAAGTTCTGTACTACCAAATGACTAGTGGCTCATTCCTTGAAAATATCTTGCTGTGCTTCAAACTTCCATCCAGAAAAAAAGCAATATTCTTCAACATTCTACAAAACTTGCAATTAAACAAACCATAGTATCCTAAGGCCATAAGAAACAGGAACAGGAATAGGCTGTTCTGCTTCTTGAGCCTGCTCCACCATTCAATAGGATCATGGCTAATTCAATATTCCTTACATTCACTTTCCTCTGTTTTCCCCATAACCCTCAATTTCCCTACAGATCAAGAATCCGTTGTAGTCTTAAAATATACACATGGACGCTCCCCCAACAGCTCTCGATGGCTAGGAGTTCCAAAGACTTTCAACCCTCAGAAAAAAAATCTCACCTCATCTCAGTTTTAAATTAGCGCCCCTTCAGTCTGAGACTATGTCCTCAGGTCCTCGACTGTCCCACGAGGGGGAAACATCCACCAGCATTTAAACTGTCAAGCCGCTAAGAATACTATTTGTTTCAATGAGGTCAGCTTGCATTTTTCTAAACTCCAGTGAATCATATCCCAACCTGTTTATCCTTTGCTTAGAAGACAATCCATGGGTCATCCCACTGAACTTTTTCTGAACTGCCTCTAATGAAATGATATTTTTCCTTAAGTAGATAAAACCACTTACTGTACTCCAGATGTGGTTTCACCAGCACTTTGTACAGTTGCAATAAGAATTCCCTATTCATATACACCAACCCAAAGATGTGCAGGTTAGGTAGTTTGGCCATGAGAAATGCAGGGTTATGGGTTGGGTCTAGTTGGGATGCTTTTTAGGAGGACAGTGTGGACTCAATGAGTTGAGTGGCCTGTTTCTACACTGTAGGGATATTATGATTCTATGAACCTGACAATTAACAATTTCATTCAGATTTAGGCAGCACTGGCAAAGTTGCATTTATTACCCATTCCTAATTCTACTGAGAAGCTGGTGACGTAGACCTAAATGACTCAATAAGCTTGCTCCACCTCTGCTTCAACTCCATTTTACTCTTCTTCCTCATAGACCTCAATTTCCTGAGGAAGCTGTCTATTTTGCCTTAAATATACTCACTGAATAAGCATTCAAAATTCAATTCAATTATGTACAATCATCCACTTGGTCAGCCAACTACAGCTGTCTGGAGGAGAGAATTTCAAAGGTTTAGATCATATCATAGATCTAAATAGTGAACCTCTGATTCTGAGATGCTGTGGCTCAGTGTCTTGGATTCCTATCCTGGGAGACCCAATCCCTCATAACCAGCCCCTTCAGAATTTTGTGTTATTCTTCTAGACTCCAAACAGCTTGGTCTAATTTGCATTTTCTATTATCATAAGTCAACCTCTCATCCCAGGTCTTGGTGGTAAGCTGGTCTTTGAGTCGATCCCACAAGATATCTTGGGGTTCAGGTCCATAGCTTCCTGAAAGTGGCTACACAAGGAAATAAGGTGTGGCAAAGATGATGTATGGCAATGCCTGACTTTATTGGTCAAGGAACTGAGCACTAGAGTCAAGATGTTATGTTGCAGCTTTAAAAGACTTTAGTTAGACCACACTTAGAGTATTACGTTTAGTTCTAGTTGCCACATTACAGATGTGGAGGCTTTGGTGACGGTGCAGAAGCGTTTTACCAGGATTCTGCCAGAAATAGACGATTTGAGCTATAAAGGGAGACCAGAAAAACCCGGGTTGTTTTCTCTGGAGTGGCGGAGGCTGAGGAGAGACTTAATAGAAGTCTAAAATGTTATGAGATGCGTAGACAACGTTGATGATCAGAATCTTTTTCCTAGAGTTGAAATGCCTAATATATCATGCATTTAAGGTGAGAGAGGGAAGGTTCAAGGGAGACGTGAGGAGCAAGTTTTTTTGATTAGAAGCACAGAGTGGTAGGAGTCAGGAAAGCGCTGCCAGGGTTGGCGGTGGAGGCAGGTATGATAGGGGCATTTAAGGGACTTTTAGATAAACACAAGAATATGCAAGAAATGGAGGGATATAGTCCATACGCAGGCTGATGGGATTAATTTAATTTGACTTCATGTTCGGAACATCGTGGCTGAAGGACCTATTACTGTGCTGTACATTCTATGTTCAGCATCGGGATGTTAATTGCAAGTATTTACAGGATGTCCAGAACAGACAAATACAATTTAAGACTGTAATCAGTTTTAATTTCAAGTTCTAAAATCTTTAACCTGGACATTGATGTCACAAGACAATAAAGTATTGAACAGAGTAAAAATCAGTAATTTATTGACATCAACAATAAAGACATTAGTAATAAACTTGAAATGCAAATCAAAACACAATCCTTCAAAAGGAAAGTTCCTTTGTACAAGTTGTTCAGATTATTGGTCACAAGCATTTATAAAATGTAGAATCATTAAACAAATAAAGCAAAGACAAACATAATTTTTTGGACAACCTGAATACTTGATAAACATGAAATACCCTGAACTTAGCATGATCAAATTATTTCTAAATTGTGTCATTGCTAGTGACACATTTCGTGCATGGATCTATAACTCTAACCAAACAGCCAAAAATAAGAGAAGCATATATCTTCAGGTCAAAAAACTCATTTGCCAAATTCTTATGGATAGCTAAGAAAAAGTGCTATAGAAAAGAAAAATGTAAAAAAATGAAAGAAATCAAAATAAAACAAAGTTCCTGTTCATTCAGAGTTTTGTTCCTACTTACTTTGGCAAACTTTTAAAGAGTGACATTTCTTCAAATAGGACATGGTCTTATTTTCCAAGTACTCTCTCATGCTCCGCAAACTCACTGTTCAAACCGACACCAAGAAAACAAGCAAGGCTATAATCACATGACCTCAACGAGTGCGTCTTTTCACAATGAATAATAAGTGTATCCAGAACCTGCAACCATTAACACCAACCAGATATAATAGAATGCCTATCAAATTGTAAATGGGGACCAAACGTTAAATGGAGTATCAAACAAATGTAACCTCTTCCTATACACCTCCAGTTAATATCATATCTCTGTATTTTGTCTTGCACATCTCCAGAAGAAATCTGGTGCCTGCCGTGCCAAGACTTTTTCATAAATAAATGCTCATTACAGGTTTAGGTTTCTTGTTTATTCACTACCAGTTAAAGAAACTGCACATTCAGGTTAAAGTCATCTCCTGATTTGAATTTCAAGCTGCCAGTGTTTGCAATGTTGTCATTGAAGCATCAGATTTTTACTTTATTTTGAAAGTTAACTCAAGAAAGGTCAACTAAACATTAAAGTTAATCAATATAGTCAAAAGTTGGACTGAAAATATTTAATTGTTCATTTGCCGTATATTCTAAAAACTGTGGTCCTAAAGGACTCAACTATAAATGGAGACTAGAAATTACTAAAAAGTCAGAAGATTCGTTTCATGGCAATTTGATAACATTTGCCAAAGGAAACAGAAATCAATGTTATCAATGCACAAGTCATGCAGAATAAAAGAGGGTCTTTTCAACAGGTAAACAGATGACAGGGGGGAAAGCAGCTCAGTAAGACTGCCACTTTCACCAGTCTACTTTTACATAACTAGATCAACACTATGAATGTACTTAGCTTCGGGTAGAAAATATAAAATGCCATATTAGAGAAAATGCAATTCATTCAAATTAAAATAAAAACAATGCATTGGATTGTTATGAAGATTCAAAGGAAGAATTGTTTTAAAGCAACTACAGAGTCTACTTACTTAAATTATAATAGCTTCTTCACATTAAGGCCCATTTTCCCCACAGTGTGTGTTTGGAGCATTTTGTAATATTGACATCTTGCAAGGTTCAAGTTTGCAGGCTCTGACATGATAATGGGGAGTCCTGGCACAGGACTGAGTGAGCATTTATAAAACAGCTGAAAGGATTTTGAACAAAATTTGAAGATACATTTCCCGAAAGTTTAAGCGAATGAGGATTTCATGGTTGTAGGTATTTCTCACTTTTGATTCATGTTACTAGCAGAAATGTAGATTGATAGATGTCTACATATCATATCCTTGACATACACACGTACATACAAACATCTAGATCTTCCTTGCTGAACTGTTTATTATAGAATGGACAATGTATTGTGTTACAAGTTACAGAAGCATTCTATCATGTACACTGTATATATTGTTAAGGAGAAAATCGCTTGTACTGATAAGGATAAGATATTTATCTTCAATAAGTAAGCATAGCACTGGATTAAAGTTTGATATAGATGCGATATTTAGGATATTAAATATGATAGATCTTTTATTCCCATCCATTACATGACTTTCTGGTGAAATCAGGGGTAGGTGAGTAATGGTGTCTGGGTGCAGGCAGGAAAAACACTTCTGTTCCTAAAGTCTGGTTGAAGATTTGTAGCTCGGGTGTCCGTTGTTGTGGTTCTGTTCGCCGAGCTGGAAGTTTTTGCTGCAAACGTTTCGTTCCCTGGCTAGGGAACATCATTAGTGCTATTGGAGCCTCCTGTGAAGCGCTGCTTTGATGTTTCTTCCGGTATATATTACCACTATAAATACCGGAAGAAACATCAAAGCAGCGCTTCACAGGAGGCTCCAATAACACTGATGATGTTCCCTAGCCAGGGAACGAAACGTTTGCAGCAAAAACTTCCAGCTCGGCGAACAGAACCACAACAACTTCTGTTCCTCTCAACTCCATATTCAGGCAAGTAAAAACATCAGGTTTTAAGGATCATGGTTTGGCTGCCGTGTGCTTGATCAAACAGGCCAGAGCATGAACGGTAAGTGTTGTGGTCAGTTACAAGCCAAATTCACAAGGTCATCTCATATGCACGTTAACTCAAAGACTCAATGACAATCTTCTTAAGTTGTGCAAATAAAGTACTAGTACTAGATTCATGAGGGCAATATTACTAATAACTTGTGGCACCCTTCTAATGCAAGCTTAATGCATACACATTGCTCATTCTACTAGATTCCACAGGAACTATTTATTACCTAAAATATGGATGCTGCACTATCAAAGGGATTACAAAGGTTGTTTGGTTAAACTATTTGCATTTTTAATACCTGAAAAACTATGATAAATTAAAATCAAAATTAACATATTTTCAAATATTCTTAATTTTATAGTTTTTAAGAGCAGGTATTCGTGAAAGATATCACAACTAAATATAGATCAGATGGCACTTATTGTGAGAGTAAATGCTTTATTGTCCAACAGTTATCGAACAGTTATGTTTAATTACAGTGCTTCGTATCAGCATGGACGAGTTGGTCTGTTTCTGTGCTGTACATCTCTATGACGCTAGGTGTCAATGCAATTGTGCGGTATGTTAGAACCATTTGTTGGATTATAAATTTCACAATTTAACATGGCTACCCAAGGCTAGAAACACTCACAGCAAAGAATAACAACCAATGTCAAGGAAAAAACAACAATGCTCAAGGCCTGGTCTTCAAAATGAACGTTCTGCTTTGAACTTCTGCAGACATGACAACGAACCATGATTGTTGTTAGCAGAACGCTAAGCAATTTTTGGATAAGGTCTTATTTGTTCATAACATTTAATCTATGGTAAACAAAAGCTCATTTTTTTATATCAATGTGAGAAATAGTGACGTTAGTCACAATTAAAGCAATAGGTCCTCTTTTTAATTCAAAAGATCCTTCACCCGTTAGTTTAATCTTTGAGCCATTTGTTGTGTTAGGGAATAAGTTTTAAAATCTTGTGCAACAGTTTTCTTTCTGATGGCATTGTGGAAATTAGTTTAGTTTTGAAAAGTTAAAATTGGTATCCATAAGAATCATATAACCAAAGTGTAGATCTCATAACTGAAGTTAAAAAATTATTTACAATGAAAATCACATATCTACATGATAGCTGCAGACAATAATTAACACTGCTGGGGAAATGGTTAGAATTTTTAATATCACGGGCAGCATTAGGGGTTCTAACTGCTGTAGTAATAGAGAACCCAGACGTTCCCAGTCTGCATTCCTATCCCCATCTCTATGGATTACAGGATCTTCTGATTAATCACAAAACTTACACCTTTTTCTGGTATGTCCTATTTTAAAAAGCCCATACTACAACACTTCTTTTCACAAATGCTTCAGCAAGCAATAGTACATTGCCAACAAAATGCTCGCAAAGTTATAAAAGCTGATAAACAGCTCCTAAAATGCTGACACAGAAAAAAAACTGAGTTCAAAAAACAAGATACAATTGAACAAAACTACTGCTTCCTGAGATTGTTATACATCTTTGCTTGGCTTTTGGAGTCCAGCTTTGGTGCATCTTAACGACTGTGACTTGCTTGGCAAACCCACCGACAGGCAAGTGAGATGAGGTGGAAGTGGGTACTGCAGATCCTGGAGATTAGTGTGATGCTAGAAAAGCACAGTAGGTCAGGCAGCATCCGAGGTGCAGGGAAATCAGCGTTTCGTCCAAAAGACCTTCATCAGGAAAGTGTGAGATAAGTGTGATTATCTCAGTTAAGTATCTAAAATGGAAGATTCAAGGGCTCTTACAGCATAGTGATAGTGCACCTATCTCTGGGTCAGGAGGCCTGAGTTCCAGTTCTACCTGAGGTTTTAGAGGTGCACTAAAAAAAATCACTGTATTCTCATTTTTATTTTGATTTATTCAATGTCGACCAGTTGATAAGCAATCTATCAGTTTCTTAGTAAAAGAAAGATAAGATCTCTTTACTTATTTGTTCCATCATCTTCAGGACAGAAGATGTCTGCAGCATATCTTAGAATGTATTTGAGAGATCATGATCAGTTTATGGGAAATCATAGACTATGATACAAAATGCTAGACTACAAATAAATCATACTAAATGTCCATGCTACAAATATCCTTCTGAGCTTTTACTTTTATTCCTCCTTATGCATCATTTCATTTCATCTAGAGGGTTTCTTCCATATTTCCATATTCCCAACATCAACAATCTTACCCATCACTGCTCTCATTAAAAAGTTCAGAGTTGTTTTCACTGTCTTGTGCTTTGATACAACTCATGGTCACCATCTTTAGATCAGCTGCACTGCAGATATTACTGTCCTTGTGAGTTGCCAGAATGTATATGCATGCTGATGAATGTAGAGCAGTGTTATTTAGACAAGGCCAGAACATATTAAGACATTCCAGGTTAGTATGCTGGGTAAAGCGCCACAAGTTTCTTGAGAGGTTATGGTTTTGTTCAATGGCAATTTCTATTCATGATGTGGAGATGCCGGTGTTGGACTGAGGTAGACAAAGTTAAAAATCTCACAAAACCAGATTATAGTCCAACAAGTTTATGTGGAAGTACAAGCTTTCAGAGTGCTGCTCCTTCGCTGGGTAGCCAGTGGGGCAGGATCATAGAACACAGAATTTATAGTAAAAGATTAAAGTGTCATATAACATTGCATCAGTTATATGACACTTTGATCTTTTATTATAAATTCTGTGTCCTATGATCTTGCCCTACTAGCTACCCGATGAAGGAACAGCACTCTGAAAACTAGTACTTCCAAATAATCCTGTTGGACTGTAACTTGGTGTTGTGAGATTTTCAAATTTCAAATCAGACTGTTCAAGCAAATGCATAACAAGTTCACCTAAAAAGACAGAATTTACAACTGACTGGAGTGCAGCACTTACTTTTCCTCTTGAAAAGATACCTCACCTTTGTCTGACCTTTATACAGCACAGCAGAATATGGTTTACGGCAGAGGGGTTGAAAGGATAATGTTTGGTTAACAAAAGACAAATGAAAATTGAAATAAAAACTGAATAAGCATAATTTTTAAAACAAATTCATACAAGCATTTTTAACTGATTATTGAAGTGTGTTTAATAGATGTAATGACCCTATTCTTTAGCTAAATGGCAGCACAGAATATTAACCATAACATACCGGAATTGGTATTGATGATTTAAATTTTTTATATATTAAGGTTTATAAAGATAATTCAGTCAAGGCTTTGTGATGTTTGAGTGGTAAACAAAGATAAACCAACATAAAACAGTGACTAACAGCAATTACATCATGGCGTACATGATTAGCATCATCATGGTCAATTAAAAAAGCATTAATCTGTATTTTCACATTAGGATTAGAAATGACCAATTAAATATCCAACTTTATTTAGTGCACAGTTAATTCGGTGTTACTGCAAATGCATCAAAACACAAAGGTACCCAAGAGAGCTGAAACTACAATCTGCACATCAAAACAATGTTGTTTGTTACTCTTTGGAACTGTGGTGCAATTTGAATCGAGCTGTTGCCTGGGGGTGTCAAGACAGGCCAACCTTTTCTTGGTAGACTTCCCCTCCCCCACCTTACTCCAGTTCTTACCTTCCAGTTCAGCACCCCCCTCAGGACCTGTCCTACCTGCCAATCTTCCTTCCCACCTATCCGCTCCACCCTCCTCTCTGATCTATTACCTTCATCCCCACCCTCATCCACCTATTGTACTCTTTACTACCTTCTGTCCAGCCCCCCACCCCTCTCCCATTTATTTCTCCAGCCTGGAGGCCCCCTGCCTTCATTCCTGATGAAGGGCTTTTGTCCAAAACCTTGATCTTCCTGCTCCTCGGATGCTGCCTGACCAGCTGTGCTTTTCCAGCACCACTCTAATCGAGACTCTGATTTCCAGCATCTGCAGTCCTCAACTTTGTAAAACAAAGGCTGGGCAAAAGTGAGGGCTGCAAGAAGTGCAGGGGAAAGGTTGTCCAGAACAAGAAAAGAGCTTTCTCACAGTGATGTAAATAAGTAAGATAGAAATGTATGCAGCACAAATTAGACACTTCCTCACTGACACAGACCAAATTCAGAATTGCAATCAAGAGACCATTTGTAATGTGAAGTGATACTAATGCTGGCCTCAGCTTCAAAGCAGAGATGCCAGCCACATTTGGTCAGCAGTACACTTGCATTGGGTCGTGGGGTAAAGTACCTCTCCAGTATCTGAGCATAAAAATCAAGCAGAAACTCCATTGAGGTACTGAGGGAGTGCTGCTATTATTCCAATGAGACATCTACCTAATTGGGTGATGTAAAAGATCTCGTGGCAGTATTTCAAAAAAGACCGGGGAACAATCAGAAGTGTTTTGTCCAATAATTATCCATCAATCAAAATTACAAACAAAAAACAAATTTGTTGATCACCACCACATGAGCGTTTCTGGGAGTTGCTGTGCACAAATTGATTCCCACATTTTCTACAGTGCTTCAAAGGGATTCAATTTTCTTTCAAGAACTTTGAGACATCCAGTGCTCGTGCAAGGTGTTATAATCAATAAAGTATTTACTTAGAGAAAAAACCCTATCTCTGGGCAGTTGATGCAGTTTTGAAAAATTCCTTGTGATGTCTAAATATTGGTGTCCACCAGTCAAGACCCAAAATGACACAATCATTGGGATGCATTTCTTTACATTAGTGTTGATCAATTAGAGATTGACACAGTGTGCGATTTGTATATCTATTGAAAGAAAGTCTATCTGGTATGTTGGTTTGGTGAATTGCTGAACCACAGCAAGAACTCTTTACACATCTTGAACAACTAGATGGAATCATTCAGTGAATTACTTTCAAAAATAAGTTAATCTTGTGATAATGAGAGATCTATAAAAGTGTGTGGTATGGACTAGTCATAGGAAGGAGCTATTTTCCCTTGCCAATATTCCCCCTCTCCCACCTCTTCAAAAGAAAAAGATCCAAAACCCATGCTTACATATGTAAATAAACTGGAGAGAAAGTTGAAATGGAGCAAGCACACAAAGCAGAAAGGCATCAGACAGAGAGATGACATCAGAAAGAGAGCTAAATGGCTAATTCCAAAGGACCAATTATTTTTTAAAAATGACAAGAAAGTTACAACAATTCCACTTTATGTTTGAGCATAGGGAAAACTAAAGTTCCAAACTAGAGTTCCACAGGTTAGTCACAACCAAAGATCAATGTCAATAAGAACCAAATCACCAACCACTCAACTTACACAAACTCCCAAATATTGCTACATGCTACACACACACACACACACACACACTCAAGTTGAGCTACATGATCAGTTAACAACTTTTACTGTCAGGTTATCAGCTAAATAATGTTAAAATTATATCCAAATCCAAAAGCTTACACTCTCGACTGTAATCAGCTGATTACAGTTCATATGACCTTTGCTATTAGTTATGATGTGAAATTACACAAATTAGCAATTCGCTACTCAACTCTTATGCAATGGTGATTACTTGTAGGTACATTTTAATAAAATGTTGTGTAGCTAACTTAAATTGTGAATTGTAGCCAATATACGGTATTTAATGCACAACTTAAAATTTGGTTCTTCCTTGATGAATTGGTAAGAATTATTTCTCCTTGCAGATTGAAGAAGAAAGTGAGGACTGCTGATGCTGAGACCAGAGTCGAGAGCGTGGTGCTGGAAAAGCGCAGCAGGACAGACAGCATCCAAGGAACAGGCAAATTGATATTTTGAGCATAAGTCCTTCATCAGGGATTCATCATTCCCCTCAGTCCTGATGAAGGGCTTATGCCCGAAACATCAATTCTCCTGCTCCTTGGATGCTGCCTGACCTGCTGCGCTTTTCCAGTACAACAATCTCGACTTGAAGTCCCTGAATCCAGAGTACCTCATGCGCTCTTACCACACACACAGGCCTTCCTCTAGCTGGTGTTCAACTAGGAGGAATACTGAATCATCAGCCAAGGAGTTGGGTGTATAATTCCTCCACATGCTTGACCTGATGCCATGAGACTTCACTGGGTCCAGAGTCATGTTGTGGCTTCTCAGGTCATCTCTCTCCCAACTGTATAGCACTGTGCCACCACCTCCTGTCTCTCCTACCTATGTCTTGGAACAGGACACACTCAAGAATGATGATCATGGTATCTGGGATACAGTCATTACTCGAGGAATATTTTCTTACAGACAATGACAGGCTTTTGCATGACTCAATGGGACAGCTTGCTCAATATTAGCACAAACCCCAGATGGTGATGAGGAGAACATTGCTGGGTCAGTGGATCTGTGGTTTGCCATTATTGTTTCAGATTTATATGTTGATGTCACATGGTCTAAATAGAGTACTGTCAGAGACTTTCAGGTAAGTCATTTAACTCAAACCTGTCTACCCATTCAGATGGGTACAAAAGATTCCATGACACAGTGGAAGGCTGCATTGAAGAGCCCTCCCAACATTTATCACTATCATCAAGGAAAACAACTGTCTGGCAAATTATCCAGATGCTGTTTAAGGACTTTGCTGCATTTCCCTGCATTATAAAGTCAATTACACTTCAAAAAAGGTTAATGAAGGTGCTATATAAATGCATGTTTGTTCTTTCTTTCTGCAGATGTCATGGCCTCCTGCAGCTCCTTAAATAAAAATCATTGTGGTTGGAGATGGGAAGAAGTTTCCATTAATCCCATTTCAGTTACTCCAGCCTGAGCTGAGTGGGCAAAACTTCAAAGATCCTGCTTTCAGTAGGTCTTAAGCTGCCTGAGCCTCTACCCACTGAGAATGTAGGAAGACAGACAGGGTAGCAATTCTTTGTTCACTTACTTCCCCGTGAAAATATACTTAATATACCCAGGAAATCCTCAGGAATGAACATACACCAAGGGTCAAAACCTTGATGTAATGGATACTTCCTTTCTGTTTTGCTAGTATTTGGAATCGGTTTCACAAGAGCAAAACCAAATTTGGGCGGCACAGTGGTTAGCACTGCTGCCTCACAGCACTCGAGATCCGGGTTTGATTCCCGCCTCAGGCAACTCCCCATGTCT